>NC_140261.1:6529334-6576834 GCF_949987555.1 Borostomias antarcticus
AGGGACAGGGCTGGGGAACAGAGGTTGGGTGAATGCGATGGCCGACATGCTCTCTCCAGTCTCAGCACGGAACTGAAGGGTCACATGAGTCCTGCTGAGCTCCTACAGACAGAACACCCTGAGTCTGCTACCTGGACAACAGGTCATCACTCACATTCATTCATTCTGTCCAACAGGTCATCACTCACATTCATTCATTCTGTCCAACAGGTCATCACTCACATTCATTCATTCTGTCCAACAGGTCATCACTCACATTCATTCATTCTGTCTAACTGTCCACTTCAGTAAACCTTTAACTAACTCTCTATTGGTGGTGTGTTTATAAACTTGTTGTGATTCTCTTGCTGGAGGTCTGGCATTAGGATCTGAACCTACCAACCCTCCATGACAACCTGGCACTTGTTGGCCTTCTCCTGGGGTGTAATGTGTGTGTGTGTTTAAGTGTGTGTGTTAGTGTGTAAGTGTGTGTGTGTGTGTGTTAGTGTGTAGTGGTGAGTGTAGGTGTGCAGGTGTGTGTGTAGGAGTGAGTGTAGGGGTGTGTGTATGTGTAGTGTGCATGCGTGTGTGTGTGTGTGTGTAAGCGTGTGTGTGTGTGCGCGTGCGTGTAGGTAGGCGTGTGTGTGTGTGTAAGCGTGTGTGTGTGTGCGCGTGCGTGTAGGTAGGCGTGTGTGTGTGTGTAAGCGTGTGTGTGTGCGCTCATGTGCTCCTGCTCCTGACTCACCTGCTGGTCCATGTGGGCCTTGCAGCGGTCGGCCTCCTGCTGACAGGCCAGGTGCGCCTTGTCCCACTCAGCCTGGTAGAACGCCTGCAGCCGCTCCTCCAGCCGGGCCAGCTCGCTCCCGTGGTGCTCCTGCGCCGTCCGCAGCGCCTCCTCCATGGCGGCACGCGCCTCCTCCTTCTCCCGCTCCAGACGGTCGCAGCAGTGGGCGGAGCTCACTGGAACAGCAGAGCAGACAGGAGGTCAGCTGCACAGTTACTGAACGCTTGTATACTGTAGTCCCTGTTATTCCTCTTTTTGTGCATGGCTGTAAGCCAGCGCCCCTAGGATAGCGTTTGTCTGGTTATCACTCCCTCCCTCCCTCCCTCCCTCCCTCCCTCCCTCCCTCCCTCCCTCCCTCCCTCCCTCCCTCCCTCCCTCGAATGTTGACCTGCATTTCTCTGTTGGCACCACAAGAGGCAGTAGTCCCAGCACACCAAAATGAAGCAGGACACCAAAATCAACCCGCCGATCTCCACTGCACAAGTAGAGTAGCGGTGAAAGCAATGGACTCCCACGCAGGAGATCGGGGTTCAAGACCCCGGTGGGGATGACTTTATGGGACTATACCCCAAACCTCCACATGTTTATCCTTTCACTCCGACCTTTACCCTTTGCCTTATAGGTCAGATTCTGTCCCAACCCCAACCCTTATTCTAACCCCAACCCACACTAGGGACTGGAAAGACACCAAAATCAACCCGCTGATCTCCACTGCACAAGTAGAGTAGTGGTGAGAGCATAAGACTCCCACCCGGTGGTGATGACTTTATGGGACTATACCCCAAACCTCCACATGTTCATCCTTTCACTCCAACCTTTTTATCCCTTACCTTTATCCAGAAACAGAAGTTGAACCAATTCCAGCAAAATAGTTAATGTTACAGGAATCATCAGTGTAACTGCTTTAGCCACTGACCGCTACCATTAATCTTATGGAAGCTGCTGCTAGTTGTTGTGAGCTCATGAGCTAACTATCCCGCTCTTATTGTGCTGGATTAGCATTGGAAGCATTGGAACTGATGTGTCCAAGCGACAAGACCTATCTTCATTTATCAGACATTATTTCATGTCATTTCAATTCACAGCTATTTCAGTGGCATGGCTAGCTTCCATCCTACCAGTCCTGAACAGAAACAAGCCAGCCACGCACATAAGCCAGGCTGGACCTGGCCTGGTCTACTACCCCCTTATGTATTTTGTTGTTACTCTGCGTTTCCCTCCTTTCCAACCTTGTTGTAATTTCAACTGCTGAACTGCCAAATTTCCCCCTGGGGGGGGGGGGGGTCAATAAAGTATCTATCCATCTACAAATCTATCTATCCATCTATAGTTAGCTGGTGGGGATAATCATCTACAGTATCTAAGGCCTATAATCACCTCATCTGTGGACAAAAGAGGCCGTAGAGGTGAGTGGGTTAGTATATACAGCAAGGTTAGTATATACAGCAAGGTTAGTATATACAGCAAGGTTAGTATATACAGCAAGGTTAGTATATACAGCAAGGTTAGTATATACTGCAAGGTTAGTATATACAGCAAGGTTAGTATATACAGCAAGGTTAGTATATATAGCAAGGTTAGTATATACAGCAAGGTTAGTATATACAGCAAGGTTAGTATATATAGCAAGGTTAGTATATACAGCAAGGTTAGTATATACTGCAAGGTTAGTATATACAGCAAGGTTAGTATATATAGCAAGGTTAGTATATACAGCAAGGTTAGTATATACTGCAAGGTTAGTATATACAGCAAGGTTAGTATATATAGCAAGGTTAGTATATACAGCAAGGTTAGTATATACTGCAAGGTTAGTATATACAGCAAGGTTAGTATATACTGCAAGGTTAGTATATACAGCAAGGTTAGTATATATAGCAAGGTTAGTATATACAGCAAGGTTAGTATATACAGCAAGGTTAGTATATACTGCAAGGTTAGTATATACAGCAAGGTTAGTATATATAGCAAGGTTAGTATATACAGCAAGGTTAGTATATACTGCAAGGTTAGTATATACAGCAAGGTTAGTATATATAGCAAGGTTAGTATATACAGCAAGGTTAGTATATACTGCAAGGTTAGTATATACAGCAAGGTTAGTATATACTGCAAGGTTAGTATATACAGCAAGGTTAGTATATACAGCAAGGTTAGTATATACAGCAAGGTTAGTATATACAGCAAGGTTAGTATATACTGCAAGGTTAGTATATACAGCAAGGTTAGTATATACTGCAAGGTTAGTATATACAGTAAGGTTAGTATATACAGCAAGGTTAGTATATACAGCAAGGTTAGTATATATAGCAAGGTTAGTATATATAGCAAGGTTAGTATATACAGCAAGGTTAGTATATACAGCAAGGTTAGTATATACAGCAAGGTTAGTATATACAAGGTTAGTATATACTGCAAGGTTAGTATATACAAGGTTAGTATATACTATATGTCCCCTCACAACCTACTGGTTGAATCTGTGCTACTATCAATGTTTTGCTATGATGTCACAGTTGCGTGCTGAAAGACGGTTCTGTATATTGACCTTCAGTCACAGTGGAGTGTGCAGGATATTACAAAACAAGACGGCTTGTGCCGGTGGGGTAAACGAGGACACTGACAAGCCATCACATCAACATCCAAGTTAATATTGTGACATACTTTGTTCAAATTGAAAAGCCATGAAACAGAAGACTGGTTGCCAAGTGTGCTGAGCTGATTGAAGGGTACAGGGTAGGCCAACGTAACCCAGTTGAAGACATAGCGACGCGAGTCAAAACAAACACTTTCGCAATCGTCAAACTCCCGTCCTCTGGATTTCACAAAGACCTCGCATCTGTCCTCGCCACGGACGGTCCAGCGATTCAACATCTGTCAGCGTGGACGAGTCGACGTTCAGGTTCTCTGTTCGTCTAAGAGAACCGCCCGCCCTTCCTGGCTGTTCCTTTGTCCAGATACGGTATCTGTCCTGGAACCCAGACGACAAGTTCTGTCCGGTTTGCCCGCTGCCACATGCCTGGGTCAGACTGGCTCAGCCTGGGTCAGACTGGGTCAGACGGGGTCAGACGGGGTCAGACGGGGTCAGACGGGGTCAGACTGGGTCAGCCTGGGTCAGCCTGGGTCAGACTGCCCGATGCCAGTTGATGGCGGCCAGTTGCCAGCTACTGATCTCTATAACCGACAGGGCCTTGCCGGCCAATGGGGATCTCCCTTGCGTCCGCGATGGTGACAGCTGTGTGTGACGGGCAGGTGATTTCCACGCAGAGGTCTGAGACACACTGACCCTTGGGGAGAGAACAGGGCTGTGGGACCAGACGGGGGGTATCAGCTCTAGGGACAACTGTGTGCTATTCACGCTTCATCCAAGAACTGATATGCTCATGCAATCTGTTCAAAATGTCAGCTCCCTGCACGGGCGCGCGTGTGCTCGCGCGTACAAACGGGCTTCGGGTCCCACATCACACGCTACAGGACGTTCACACGCTACAGGACGCTCACGTCACACGCTACAGGACGTTCACGTCACACGCTACAGGACGTTCACGTCACACGCTACAGGACGTTCACATCACACGCTACAGGACGTTCACACGCTACAGGACGCTCACACGCTACAGGACGCTCACACGCTACAGGACGTTCACACGCTACAGGACGTTCACACGCTACAGGACGTTCACACGCTACAGGACGTTCACGCCGCATTCCTTCTCCCGCTGGTCGTTCCCCTCCGAGGTCACAGACGCCGACCCTTGACCCCGGATTGAAAGTGAGCCGAGAAACGGAGGCGCGACAGACGTGCTAATCTCCGCTTGGAGCCGGGGGTGAGAGGAGAGCGTGGAGAGGGAGGGAGGGAGGGAGAGAGAGAGAGGGAGGGAGGGAGGGAGGGAGCCAGAGACGGCTGATGGGACTGCCGTCAACACCGTGGTGCGATTCCACCGCCGCGCGGACGCGCGAGAGAGGGTCTATATATCAGGTTGTGGCATGCTGAGCCTTTCCAGCCCTAATCCATCACCCTAAACCCAGCGGCTGAGTAGAGGGGTGTTGGGCTGAGTAGAGGGGTGTAGTAGAGGGGGTGTTGGGCTGAGTAGAGGGGGTGTTGGGCTGAGTAGAGGGGCTGAGTAGAGGGGGTGTTGGGCTGAGTAGAGGGGCTGAGTAGAGGGGGTGTTGGGCTGAGTAGAGGGGCGTTGGGCTGAGTAGAGGGGCTGAGTAGAGGGGGTGTTGGGCTGAGTAGAGGGGGTGTTGGGCTGAGTAGAGGGGCTGAGTAGAGGGGTGTTGGGCTGAGTAGAGGGGTGTTGGGCTGAGTAGAGGGGTGTTGGGCTGAGTAGAGGGGTGTTGGGCTGAGTAGAGGGGGTGAGTAGAGGGGTGTTGGGCTGAGTAGAGGGGGTGAGTAGAGGGGGTGTTGGGCTGAGTAGAGGGGCTGAGTAGAGGGGTGTTGGGCTGAGTAGAGGGGTGTTGGGGGGGTGTTGGGCTGAGTAGAGGGGGTGTTGGGGGGGTGTTGGGCTGAGTAGAGGGGGTGTTGGGCTGAGTAGAGGGGGGTTGGGCTGAGTAGAGGGGGTGTTGGGTTGAGTAGAGGGGTGTTGGGGGGGTGTTGGGCTGAGTAGAGGGGGTGTTGGGTTGAGTAGAGGGGTGTTGGGGGGGTGTTGGGCTGAGTAGAGGGGTGTTGGGGGGGTGTTGGGCTGAGTAGAGGGGTGTTGGGCTGAGTAGAGGGGTGTAGTAGAGGGGGTGTTGGGCTGAGTAGAGGGGTGTTGGGCTGAGTAGAGGGGGTGTTGGGCTGAGTAGAGGGGTGTTGGGGGGGTGTTGGGCTGAGTAGAGGGGTGTTGGGGGGGTGTTGGGCTGAGTAGAGGGGTGTTGGGCTGAGTAGAGGGGTGTAGTAGAGGGGGTGTTGGGCTGAGTAGAGGGGCTGAGTAGAGGGGGTGTTGGGCTGAGTAGAGGGGTGTTGGGCTGAGTAGAGGGGGTGTTGGGCTGAGTAGAGGGGTGTTGGGGGGGTGTTGGGCTGAGTAGAGGGGGTGTTGGGCTGAGTAGAGGGGTGTTGGGCTGAGTAGAGGGGTGTTGGGCTGAGTAGAGGGGTGTTGGGCTGAGTAGAGGGGGTGTTGGGCTGAGTAGAGGGGTGTTGGGCTGAGTAGAGGGGGTGTTGGGCTGAGTAGAGGGGTGTTGGGCTGAGTAGAGGGGTGTTGGGGGGGTGTTGGGCTGAGTAGAGGGGGTGTTGGGCTGAGTAGAGGGGTGTTGGGCTGAGTAGAGGGGGTGTTGGGGGGGTGTTGGGCTGAGTAGAGGGGGTGTTGGGCTGAGTAGAGGGGGGTTGGGCTGAGTAGAGGGGTGTTGGGGGGGTGTTGGGCTGAGTAGAGGGGGTGTTGGGTTGAGTAGAGGGGTGTTGGGGGGGTGTTGGGCTGAGTAGAGGGGGTGTTGGGTTGAGTAGAGGGGTGTTGGGGGGGTGTTGGGCTGAGTAGAGGGGTGTTGGGCTGAGTAGAGGGGTGTTGGGGGGTTGTTGGGCTGAGTAGAGGGGTGTTGGGTTGAGTAGAGGGGTGTTGGGGGGGTGTTGGGCTGAGTAGAGGGGGTGTTGGGTTGAGTAGAGGGGTGTTGGGGGGGTGTTGGGCTGAGTAGAGGGGTGTTGGGCTGAGTAGAGGGGTGTTGGGGGGTTGTTGGGCTGAGTAGAGGGGTGTTGGGGGGGTGTTGGGCTGAGTAGAGGAGGTGTTGGGCTGAGTAGAGGGGGTGTTGGGGGGGTGTTGGGCTGAGTAGAGGGGGTGTTGGGCTGAGTAGAGGGGGTGTTGGGCTGAGTAGAGGGGGTGTTGGGCTGAGTAGAGGGGTGTTGGGCTGAGTAGAGGGGGTGTTGGGGGGGTGTTGGGCTGAGTAGAGGGGTGTTGGGCTGAGTAGAGGGGGTGTTGGGGGGGTGTTGGGCTGAGTAGAGGGGGTGTTGGGCTGAGTAGAGGGGTGTTGGGCTGAGTAGAGGGGTGTTAGGCTGAGTAGAGGGGTGTTGGGCTGAGTAGAGGGGTGTTGGGCTGAGTAGAGGGGTGTTGGGCTGAGTTGAGGGGTGTTGGGCTGAGTAGAGGGGTGTTGGGCTGAGTAGAGGGGTGTTGGGCTGAGTAGAGGGGGTGTTGGGGGGGTGTTGGGCTGAGTAGAGGGGGTGTTGGGGGGGTGTTGGGCTGAGTAGAGGGGTGTTGGGCTGAGTTGAGGGGTGTTGGGCTGAGTAGAGGGGCTGAGTAGAGGGGGTGTTGGGCTGAGTAGAGGGGGTGTTGGGCTGAGTAGAGGGGGTGTTGGGGGGGTGTTGGGCTGAGTAGAGGGGGTGTTGGGCTGAGTAGAGGGGTGTTGGGCTGAGTAGAGGGGTGTTAGGCTGAGTAGAGGGGTGTTGGGCTGAGTAGAGGGGTGTTGGGCTGAGTAGAGGGGTGTTGGGCTGAGTTGAGGGGTGTTGGGCTGAGTAGAGGGGTGTTGGGCTGAGTAGAGGGGTGTTGGGCTGAGTAGAGGGGGTGTTGGGGGGGTGTTGGGCTGAGTAGAGGGGGTGTTGGGGGGGTGTTGGGCTGAGTAGAGGGGTGTTGGGCTGAGTTGAGGGGTGTTGGGCTGAGTAGAGGGGCTGAGTAGAGGGGGTGTTGGGCTGAGTAGAGGGGGTGTTGGGCTGAGTAGAGGGGTGTTGGGGGTGTTGGGCTGAGTAGAGGGGGTGTTGGGGGGGGTGTTGGGCTGAGTAGAGGGGTGTTGGGATGAGTAGAGGGGTGTTGGGATGAGTAGAGGGGTGTTGGGCTGAGTAGAGGGGCTGAGTAGAGGGGTGTTGGGCTGAGTAGAGGGGTGTTGGGCTGAGTAGAGGGGTGTTGGGCTGAGTAGAGGGGTGTTGGGCTGAGTAGAGGGGTGTTGGGCTGAGTAGAGGGGTGTTGGGGGGGTGTTGGGCTGAGTAGAGGGGTGTTGGGGGGGTGTTGGGCTGAGTAGAGGGGGTGTTGGGCTGAGTAGAGGGGTGTTGGGCTGAGTCCCATATCTAAACGTGGGGGGTGTTGGGATGCGGGTGGTCAGGAGACGAGCCTGGGCTCCAGCATGTGCTTGTAGTTTACATGGTGAGGAGGAGTAATAATAACAGCAGGCATGTCGTATATCACACATTTGGCCGCGGACCAAACAGACAATGCACTATAATTAGCTAGCTGCCATGGGCCATGGGCGCGGGGACGTCATTCTGGAGGGGGAGCAGGCTCACTCTGGCTGACAGGAATGCTGTCTGAGGGGGGGGGGGGGGTGTTAAAACAGTGAGTGGCTGCAGGAGTACAGTAGGACCCGAGAGAAAGGCTTTAACCCCCCCTCCCCCGCTCGGGCACCAAGCACACACACACACACACACACACACACACACACACACACACACACACACACACACACACAGAACACAAGTGGGGTCTGTCAGAGGTCTCTGGGGGTCTTAAACTGCCACTTGGCGCAGGAATGTCCTAAGAGGCTGACAGGCTGAAGCCAGCGGTAAAGAGGAGTCATGTGCCGGTCCCAAGGCTACTGCAGCCCCCCCTCCGGCCAGGAGGGGGTGGAGGGGCGGAGCTGACCCTGGGAACAGACACGGAGATGCAAAAAGAAGCGTGCGGCTCCCGAGGGCGTGTCCAAGCCCTGGTCTCCAGAGCCCACCCAGGCCCACCGGTGGGTTGGCATTTCCCCCACAGAGGACCACCCCCACCCAGGGTGGATGGACGGCTGGCAGCAGTAGAGGTCAGGGGTCAGCTCAACCCAGGGGGGGCTGCCTGAGAGACACACTAATCAGAGGGGCCAATAAAACACACACACAGGCGCCATGCCTTGGCGGTCCATCTGCAGATTAAGGGTGTGGGGTAATAGGAGGCCAACAGAGGAAGACCCAGCAATAATGGGATGACTGGAGATGTTGCCAGCGACCAGACAAACAGCACACTCCCCGTTTATGGCAGTGACACACACACACACACACACACACACACACACACACTTCTGTGCTGTACTCCTTCACACAGAAAATCCAAGTCCATTACATTAGTCATTTAGCAGACGCTTTTATCCAATACGACTTAATTGCATTCAACCTAGGTAGTCATGAGAGCGACTGGTCGGCAGAAATCATAAGAGCCTCTCCTTTCAGAACAAGCGTCTAATTAAGAGCTTGAGCTACAGCACTGCTGAAGAGAGATACCACACAACTCCACCCTCACCCCAACACTCAGGACCTACAGCACTGCTGAAGAGAGAGACCACACAACTCCACCCTCACCCCAACACTCAGGACCTACAGATCACACAACTACACCCTCACCCCAACACTCAGGACCTACAGCACTGAACAGAGAGAGAGACCACACTACTACACCCTCACCCCAACACTCAGGACCTACAGCACTGAACAGAGAGAGAGACCACACTACTACACCCTCACCCCAACACTCAGGACCTACAGCACTGAACAGAGAGAGAGACCACACTACTACACCCTCACCCCAACACTCAGGACCTACAGCACTGCTGAAGAGAGAGACCACACAACTCCACCCTCACCCCAACACTCAGGACCTACAGCACTGCTGAAGAGAGAGACCACACTACTACACCCTCACCCCAACACTCAGAGAGTAGAACATGGCCTGGTACTCAGAGAGTAGAACGTGGCCTGGTACTCAGAGAGTAGAACATGGCCTGGTTCTCAGAGAGTAGAACGTGGCCTGGTACTCAGAGAGTAGAACGTGGCCTGGTACTAACTAGAGAGTAGAACGTGGCCTGGTACTAGAGAGTAGAACGTGGCCTGGTACTCAGAGAGTAGAACGTGGCCTGGTACTCAGAGAGTAGAACGTGGCCTGGTACTAGAGAGTAGAACGTGGCCTGGTACTCAGAGAGTAGAACGTGGCCTGGTACTCAGAGAGTAGAACGTGGCCTGGTACTCAGAGAGTAGAACGTGGCCTGGTACTCAGAGAGTAGAACGTGGCCTGGTACTCAGAGAGTAGAACGTGGCCTGGTACTCAGAGAGTAGAACGTGGCCTGGTACTCAGAGAGTAGAACGTGGCCTGGTACTCAGAGAGTAGAACGTGGCCTGGTACTCAGAGAGTAGAACGTGGCCTGGTACTCAGAGAGTAGAACGTGGCCTGGTACTCAGAGAGTAGAACGTGGCCTGGTACTCAGAGAGTAGAACGTGGCCTGGTACTAGAGAGTAGAACGTGGCCTGGTACTCAGAGAGTAGAACGTGGCCTGGTACTCAGAGAGTAGAACGTGGCCTGGTACTCAGAGAGTAGAACGTGGCCTGGTACTAGAGAGTAGAACGTGGCCTGGTACTCAGAGAGTAGAACGTGGCCTGGTACTCAGAGAGTAGAACGTGGCCTGGTACTCAGAGAGTAGAACGTGGCCTGGTACTAGAGAGTAGAACGTGGCCTGGTACTCAGAGAGTAGAACGTGGCCTGGTTCTCAGGGAGTAGAACATGGCCACTGTTGTCTGGCGCTGTGGGATGATCAGCTGTGTGTGTGGAGGATCTGGGATGATCAGCTGTGTGTGTGGAGGGATCTGGGATGATCAGCTGTGTGTGTGGGATGATCAGCTGTGTGTGTGGAGGATCTGGGATGATCAGCTGTGTGTGGGGGGATCTGGGATGATCAGCTGTGTGTGTGGAGGGATCTGGGATGATCAGATGTGTGTGTGGAGGATCTGGGATGATCAGCTGTGTGTGTGGAGGATCTGGGATGATCAGCTGTGTGTGTGGAGGATCTGGGATGATCAGCTGTGTGTGTGGAGGATCTGGGATGATCAGCTGTGTGTGGCGCCGTGCTGTGGAGGATCTGGGACGACTCGGGCGCAACACACAGAGCAGACCAGCAGGTGTCCTCTGGGGCGGTGGTGATGACAGGCTAGCTGGTCAGAGATGACGGGTGAGGTGGACATGGCCAGTGGGTGAGAGGGTGTGTGAGGTGGTCTTCCTTACCCAGCTCTCCCCTCAGGGTCACCATCTCCTCGGACAGCTCCCTGCGCTGCTTCACGGCTTCGTCACGCTGAAGTGGGGAAAACCACACACACACACACACACACACACACACACACAGTTAAAAACTTACCACACATCTATGCACATTTGGTTACACAAACTGATTTCAACATTTCACAAACATTTTGGAGTAGTTTTTTACCAATGCAATGCAGCAGGCTTGACTCAGAGACACAACACATTCAATACAATCAAGACGACAGCAGTTTCATCGGAACTCATAAAAAAAAAAAAAAAGAAATAGTGGTGAGACTGGTGTGACTGAGAAATACCAGATCATGATATCACTACACCGTCTTATTCACAGTCCACTGTCTTATTCACAGTCCACTGTCTTATTCACGGTCCTTATCAACTCCTGAACTACTCCGAAAATCATTTCCTCTGGCAGATACTGAACCTCGGGATCCAATCATTTCTCTTTCTGTTAGAAACCCTGCAGCAGACTGGCCAGACCCAGATACCCATCACCCACGCTGAGAAGAGCAATGAGGGAAGAGGAATGAGGGAAGAGGAATGAGGGAAGAGGAATGAGGGAAGAGGAACCCCCCCCCCCTGCAACTTCTCTATTACTTCCCTGCTTTCTCTCTCTACTTCCCTCTTTCTCTCCCTCCCTCCCCCCCTCTCTCTATACTTCCCTCTCTCTCCCTCCCCCCCCTCTCTCTATACTTCCCTCCCTCTCTCCCTCTCCCCACTCCCTCTCTCTCTCTGGTGGTATTTTGCGGTGGAGAGGAGGCAGCCCACCGGTAGCTGCAGCGCTCCTGTCTGTCTGTCTCCCAAACTGACGCAGAGAAGAACGACCCAAAACAGTCATCCCCACGAACCTGACTCATCCCTCGCTCCGCACACACACACGCACGCACACACACACACGCGCACACACACGCACGCACACGCGTACGCACACTGTCACACATCTTCCCCAGAGAAGTCCGTACATACAGAGGATAGAACCACAGAGCCTAATGGCCGAGTCATGAGTAAAGCAAGTCTGATCACTCTCCCTTTCAGAAACACAGATCCATTAGTGAGGGACAGGAAGAAGCGTGTCCCTGTCCCCCTGTCCCCTGTCCCCCACAGTAAACAGAACAGAAACAAGTGTGTTAGTTAGTTACCCTCTCTCCTCCGGCGCCGGGAGCGCAGAGGCAGGCTCGGCTCAGCGAGCAGCCCATGATGAAGCCTCTGCCTGGGGCTCAGTCTCGGGGAGACTCCCCCCCCGCCCTCCCCAGCCAGCCAGGGTCTGGAGGAACGGTACTCCAGCACACACACACAGCAGCAGCAGCCCAGGTGGACACCACCTCCACACACACACACACACACACACACACACACACCAGCTCCTCTCTATAACTGCTGCCAGTCCATGTGAGGCAGGAGTGGAGCAGCCGATCCGTTGGCTGAGTGCTTGCCGCTCTACCGTATTCTCTCTAAGAGAGGGGGGCGGGCTGCAGCCGGGCTGAGGGGCGGGCCCCCTCTCCGCTGCGCTGCCGGCCCTTTAAGAGGCTGCCGTGGAAACGGGCCGAGGCGGAGGGGAGCAAACAGAGGGCTAGATAAGGAGTCAGGAGCTGTGACACTCGGGGGCTGATGGAGAGGTACTTAAACCGTGCTGTGACCTTCCCAGGGGAATGACGGGGGGGGGGGGGGGGGGGGGGGCGACCAGCTGTTTAAGAACCAGCAACGCTGCATTAAATCACCTCCTTTAGCACAGGGGGATGTTCTGGATCTCTGATGACCCAGAGCCCACGGACCCACAGAGCCCACGGAGCCCACAGAGCCCACAGAGCCCACAGACGGCCACAGACGGCCACAGAGCCCACAGAGCCCACGGAGCCCACGGAGCCCACGGAGCCCACGGAGCCCACCGAGCCCACAGAGCCCACAGAGCCCACAGAACCCACAGAGCCCACAGAACCCACAGAGCCCACAGAGCCCACAGACGGCCACACAACAACAGTATGGGTGTCGTCCTACTGGAAACCATACAGGACTGTAGATTCAACAGTCTAACAGGATGACAGTATGACAGGAGGATGACAGGATGACAGGATGACAGGTCCGATTCCCAGTTTGGGTGCAGCGAGGGGGGGGGGCAGCCCGGGGCAGGGTGCAGCGAGGGGGGGGGGGGCCCAGCCCGGGGCAGGGTGCAGCGAGGGGGGGGGGCCCAGCCCGGGGCAGGGTGCAGCGAGGGGGGGGGGGCCCAGCCCGGGGCAGGGTGCAGCGAGGGGGGGGGGGCCCAGCCCGGGGCAGGGTGGAGCGAGGGGGGGGTGCCAGCCCGGGGCAGGGTGCAGCGAGGGGGGGGGGCAGCCCGGGGCAGGGTGCAGCGAGGGGGGGGGGCCCAGCCCGGGGCAGGGTGCAGCGAGGGGGGAGGGCCCAGCCCGGGGCAGGGTGGAGCGAGGGGGGGGGGCCCAGCCCGGGGCAGGGTGCAGCGAGGGGGGGGTGCCAGCCCGGGGCAGGGTGCAGCGAGGGGGGGGGGCAGCCCGGGGCAGGGTGCAGCGAGGGGGGGGGGGCAGCCCGGGGCAGGGTGCAGCGAGGGGGGGGGGCAGCCCGGGGCAGGGTGGAGCGAGGGGGGGGGTGCCCAGCCCGGGGCAGAGTGCAGACTCAGGGAGAACGCTCTGGGATGATGACGGCGGGTCTGACTGGGCTGGATAATTGGCTCTCCGATTGGACGGGTATTAAACGCAGGCCAGCGACGGGATGAGAGGTTTTAATGTTCTGCAGCATCACGGAGAGAAGTGACCGGAACCTACGTTCCCTTGAGATCCATTTGCTACAGGAGGAGAACACACATCTAAACCCGTTTGTCTGCCTGCCTCTCTGTCTGTCTGTCTGGATGGTTGCCATGACAATCTTTTCGGAGTGTATAATTGTTCATCTTAGCTAGATTTTGAGAGTGTAAGCCACAGTGAATTCCAGATGACCCACAGAACTCTCCGGAAGCGTTGGATCTTCCAGATCAACAGAGCTGATAGGGTACAGGATGGCCCTCTATGGGACGACATCAATCCTGATCATGTTTCCATCTGCAAGATATATGAAGTGGAAGCTGATATCTATCCATCCATCTGTCCATCATCCATCTATGTATCTATCCATCTATGTATCTATCCATCTATCCATCTATGTATCTATCCATCTATGTATCTATCCATCTATGTATCTATCCATCTATGTATCTATCCATCTATCCATCTATCTATCTATCCATCTATGTATCCACCATCCATCCATCCATCTATCCATCTATGTATCCACCATCCATCCATCCATCTATCCATCTATGTATGTATCCATCTATGTATCTATCCATCTACTGTATGCATCCATCCATCTGTCTATATGAAAGAACAGACACAAAAGGATGCATGGAGAATGAGGGACTGTATTATTGTGGTCCAGCATTCTGTTCATTGCAGATATTTATATTCTTTTTACAACAAACACACTCACATCAGTTTCTTTACAACACACTCACATCTCCGTTTCTCCTCGTCTAGCGGTGTTATGGTAATCTGTGCCCAGTGCTGACAGGCACCATCCAAACAGGTGATAAGAAACAGCACACACACGCACACGCACACCCGCACACAAACCCCACCTTTCACAGTGTTTGGCTGCAATTCACAACCATAAGGAGTGAACAGCTGGGACATTCTCACACAGCCATGGCAGGGCCTGACCCCCTCCTATTCCTGGTCTTGTGAGTGGCCATCAGATTCCTATACTGTACACTGTGTGACCCCCCCCCCCCCCCGAAACACACTACATTATAGTCATTTAACAGACTTTTATCCAAAGCAACAATAATTGTATTACACACCCACCCACAGTATGCCAGTGGTCTATTCAAATACATGTACATCCAATAGATCAAAAGAAGGGGGCGGGGCTAGAGAGGACAGGGCCGATTTGATTACCCGGGGGCGGGGCTAGAGAGAGGACAGGGCAGGTAGGAGGTCCAGGGGGCGGGGCTAGAGAGAGGACAGGGCAGGTAGGAGGTCCAGGGGGCGGGGCTAGAGAGAGGACAGGGCAGGTAGGAGGTCCAGGGGGCGGGGCTAGAGAGGACAGGGCAGGTAGGAGGTCCAGGGGGCGGGGCTAGAGAGGACAGGGCAGGTAGGAGGTCCAGGGGGCGGGGCTAGAGAGGACAGGGCAGGTAGGAGGTCCAGGGGGCGGGGCTAGAGAGGACAGGGCAGGTAGGAGGTCCAGGGGGCGGGGCTAGAGAGGACAGGGCAGGTAGGAGGTCCAGGGGGCGGGGCTAGAGAGGACAGGGCAGGTAGGAGGTCCAGGGGGCGGGGCTAGAGAGGACAGGGCAGGTAGGAGGTCCAGGGGGCGGGGCTAGAGAGGACAGGGCAGGTAGGAGGTCCAGGGGGCGGGGCTAGAGAGGACAGGGCAGGTAGGAGGTCCAGGGGGCGGGGTCTGTCTGACTGCTGTTAGAACACTTATCAGGAGAAAGGAGGCTACTCTGTTTTTGTTTTTCCCCGAGATCAAGATGATCACTTTCACAGCCCTTCCACCCCCAACGGAAGAGTGAGAGACTCGAGATCACACGGTGTGTGTGTGTGTGTGTGTGTGTGTGTGTGTGTGTGTGTGTGTGTGTGTGAGAGTGTGAGAGTGTGTGTGTGTGTCCACGATTGATCCTTTGAAAGGGAGCCTACTGGCATGACTTGCAACAAGCACCTATATGATCCAGGTCTAACGCTGTTGTGACAACACAGGTGATGAACATCAGCCTGTCCACCTGCTCTCTCTCTCTCTCTCTCTCTCTCTCTCTGAACAGAGCAGCCCACCTGCACACGCAGTTAGCACTTCCCCTCTAATGTCTGAACACTGGAATGTGCAAGCGGGTTTCCACATGCTGGGGGAGGGGGAGGGGGAGGGGGAGGGTTCAAAGCATTTTACAAGTGTGGTGTGTTGCTTCTCGAGAGTCAACTCTAAAACTCAGTAAAACGACTTGCTCTTTCTGGCTAAAATGGACGCTAGCGGTGACAGTGTGCACTTTCCCCAAAAGTATTCCATCAGTCCCCGACTGTGGGGTCGCGCACGGTGTTGGCTTTGACCGCCATCGCTGGACTGCTGCCCGTGTGGGGGGCTGTACATCCGACCATAAGCCCCATCGCTGTTCTACCATTGAGGAGGAACGTTTCCCTTGAAATAGTCTCTCTCCAGACTAGTCTCTCTCCAGACTATTACGTTGAATCGCTGCGCTCCGCATACTACATAATAGAGTCTGTATACTACATAATAGAGTCTGTATACTACATAATAGAGTCTGTATACTACATATAGTGTCTGAGCCACTTTGCCGCTCAAGCTGGTATTCTGAGGCCGTATCGACGGGGGGTCAGAATTGAAAGAGTGACAGGTCGTAGCAGCAAATGAGACGGTAGCCCAGGTTAGATGGGCGGGGCATATCTATGGGTGGGAACGCCTGATTGCGAAAGTCGTTGCTGATTGGTGTCGCAGGGATTCCTGTGAAACCAATGAATTGGCAGGATTTGAGCAGCAGATTTTTGCATGAAGTGCCCCAGACCCATAGAGAGATCTGCAGCATGCAGTAACGTAGTGTATCAGTGAAAGAACTCCCATGGGTCTGGCGTTGAGACTACCTTTAAAATGACCGCACACCAACTTCCTGGTTGACTCACCAGCGGGCAGAGCGGGAAGTAAGGTAGTAGTCCTGCTGTCTACTGTACCTGAACCTGCCTGAGATGGTGCATAATGGCATAACGACCTCCCCGGGAACCACTAGCGAGGCTGCCCACTGCTCCTGACTGCCCCTGGAGGAGGACACTGACCAGGCTGCCCACTGCTCCTGGCTGCCCCTGGAGGAGGACACTGACCAGGCTGCCCACTGCTCCTGGCTGCCCCTGGAGGAGGACACTGACCAGGCTGCCCACTGCTCCTGGCTGCCCCTGGAGGAGGACACTGACCAGGCTGCCCACTGCTCCTGACTGCCCCTGGAGGAGGACACTGACCAGGCTGCCCACTGCTCCTGACTGCCCCTGGAGGACGACAGCTTGGATGGAAGAAATGCAGAGGACAATTTCATCGGGACCTCTTCCCCATGTCCTGTGTCGCTGCCCACTGCACGTGTGTTGTGTCATACGCTGCATGACTAGAAAAACTACTTTGAAAAGTCGCCTTTTTTTGTGTGTTTTTTTATAGACAGCAGAGCGTGCAAAGAGGGAGAACGGAGTACACTCAAACACACAAGTACTGGTCTCAGAACACACACACACTACGTACACACACACACTCACACTCGCACGCACACACACAGGGTCTGGTGTGTGTCAGGCGCTAAGCTGGGAGTCTGACGGGCAGTGATGTCAGATAAGGTCCAGAGGAGGCCTTACAGAGGGATGACGTTTCCCAGGGTCCTCTGGGGGGAGGGGCCACGCAGGCACGGCTCCCGGGCTGACGCCTACCGTCCTATCACAGCCACACTGACAGAGGACAGGCTACCTCCTTACTTGTCCAGTTACAGTAACAGATACTGTATATATGATAACTGATTTAATGAGTCATTTGTTCTCCATTAAGGATAAGTATCTTATTAAAAGTAGCAACCCCAGATCAGATGGGTGCTAGGAATGACAATTAATGACAAATGACTCATCAGAAATGATGAGGACCATCTGGGTCCCAGGATCAAGAGGAGGTCTCTCTTGTAGTCTCTCTCTTGTAGTCTCTCTCTCTTGTAGTTTCTCAGAGCCAGAGAGACCTACAGGCCCCGGCAGCAGCAGTGATTGATGGATTGCTGCTGTGTGGTTTCTCTCTTCAGGAGGTCTCTTTTGAACCTCATAAGACGGGACGGCCATTTTACTGTCACCTTCACTGGGAAAACATCTCCCCCCCTGCGTTTAAGAGCTTAACCAGGGGGCAGAATGGAGGGGGGAGGAGAGGTAAGGGGGTTTTCTAATGCATCTGTAACCTGATGCGCCAGATGGTTTGCTTCGCATAACCATCTGGTAACTCTCCGTTGGAAACAGTTTGGAAAAGGCAGGCACTTTAAAGTTTCTTGACAGGTGATTGGATGAACCATCTGTCTATCACAGTCTATCACACTTCAACCCCTCCCCACTGTCATCACACCTAAGCCTGCCCAGCGTTTCTGTTTGTATTTAAAATTCCTCAGAACCAATGCCGACTGGCCAGATTATTTTCTGATCTGGCACGAACAAATCTCTATGGAGAGTATCCAGACTGATTTGCGAGAGAAACAGAATGTGAGCTCGTGAAATCAGGATGGTCTCATGAGGCTACATGATCTGTGTAGGGACCACAAACCAGGAACACACTCATGGTTATTGCCTTCATCCGTTACTGTAGAGGCTCTCTTAAAGGACAATGGACCTCATTCCTGAACGCAGTTAAGAAAGAAGTTAAGAAGAAATGTCTTCTTAACTCCACTTACGAAGTTCCCGGGACAATTCTGGCATTCCTGAATGGTTTCTTATCTCGAATTTGTTCTCATCTAAGAACAAGATTTAAGAACGGGGAAATGCAGTCGTAGGTAGGCCAGATTGGAGTGCGCCCGTTCGCAAGGGCTGAATTTATGAGAAATCCGAGGTGATTGCGTTAACATCAAGTCTACAGACATCCTACACTTGAATAATAATCATAATCATAAATACGAGGATATTTGTATCATTTCCAATTACGTTTCACATTCATGATTCTACAAGGCATTGCGGTGTCCTAAAATAAATAAAAGCACTACACAAACACTGCAAATGGCAGTGAATTAATAAATAAGCACTAAACTCAGTCGCTATTACTACTACACTCAGCACAACAGCACCTTATATTCCATAGTCGTCAGAATGGACACATCTACATTCTGTAAATACTGTAAACGTGAATATCCATACCTAAAATATATTATATGGTCCTACATAATATAGATATAGGGCCTATCAAGATCAGTAGCCTACTCATGCATTTAACTAAACTGTAGGATACAATTCAATCTGCTCTCAGCACATCCCATCCCTTTCATGTAGGTTATATATTTTGCATATTGTATTAAAAGCCCATATATACCGTCTTGTTTTCTTTTGTTATTTTGTATTGATTTGTTTCACCTTGCTTAAGCTTAGTGTGCACGTTAAAAGAGCCAGCGGAGAAACATCTCACTGCTCATTTTACTGGTATGTTGCATGTGACGAATAAAACGTCGAATTTGCACGTGACCTTGAACATCAAGCATGTCAATTGGGAGCGTCTCAACTTTTTCCGCGCTGTCTGGGGATTCTGTGTGCACACGACCCTGTAGTAAGGAGCTGGCGGGGCGTTTATGTATGCAAATCCAGGTGTACGAGAACGCGCATTCAACTTAAGAAGGGGAGCACAGCTGAGAACACATTGGCGGTTTAGGAACACATTTCCACCCATTCATGAATCCGGCGGGGATCTTTCTTAGGGTTGGTCTTACGAAGTTCGTAAGAAGACATTTAAGAAGACACTTAAGAAAATGTTCAGGAATGAGGACCAATGTTCGTTTTTGACAACCTGGACCTTATTTACGACATATTATAAGACGTTTGACTCACTGAGATAACTTTGGTGTAATTCGGAGGCCTGTAGAAGAAATTTTAAATCCAGCGCGAGCCAAGTATATCCATGTAATGGCGGTGGACGGGGCACTGAGAATGCAGCTTCTAGGGGCATGTGAAAACCACAATAAGCCCTCTCTCTATGTAAGCACAACTAGCGATTCATAAAAACAGATTGATGAAAACAACCGTTTCGTGGCAGAAAATAGATTTTTTAGAAGCTGCATTCTCAGTGCCCCGTCCGCCACCATTACATGGATATACTTGGCTCGCGCTGGATTTTAAATTTCTTCTACTCAGTCAAACGTCTTATAATATGCCGTAAATAAGGTCCAGGTTGTCAAAAACGAACATTCTCCTTTAAGGACTACATTAATGGAACATGCTGTAGTGTACAGGAGGTGAAAGGTCAAATGACATGATACTATGAGAGTACGCAGCAGCAGTCAGATCAGGTGAGACACATCCTGTAGAGAGCAAGGCTGTGTCCACCAACGAGCTGCATGTAGCTGAACAGCGCCACGTTTACAGCTGTGTAGAGCACACTAGAGCTGGGGTTTAGAGCTGTGTAGAGCGCACTAGAGCTGGGGTTTAGAGCTGTGTAGAGCACACTAGAGCTGGGGTTTAGAGCTGTGTAGAGCGCACTAGAGCTGGGGTTTAGAGCTGTGTAGAGCACACTAGAGCTGGGGTTTAGAGCTGTGTAGAGCGCACTAGAGCTGGGGTTTAGAGCTGTGTAGAGCGCACTAGAGCTGGGGTTTACAGCTGTGTAGAGCGCACTAGAGCTGGGGTTTAGAGCTGTGTAGAGCACACTAGAGCTGGGGTTTAGAGCTGTGTAGAGCGCACTAGAGCTGGGGTTTAGAGCTGTGTAGAGCACACTAGAGCTGGGGTTTAGAGCTGTGTAGAGAAGCACTAGAGCTGGGGTTTAGAGCTGTGTAGAGCACACTAGAGCTGGGGTTTACAGCTGTGTAGAGAAGCACTAGAGCTGAGTTGAGTGTCGTTTTTGCAGACTGCAGATTAACTAGCCAAGTTAAGATAGCTAGCTAATGTTAGCTAGTGCTAACGTGAGCTGTCTCTGCGGTTTGTCAAAAACTGACCGTTGTCATTGTCAGAACAGCCTTTTACAGCCTGCGCTCGAGCCCAAAAAGTTAAACTTTTTTCAACTGCAAAAAAGCCTAGAGCTCATGGCGCTGTAGCGCTAAAAAGCTCTTGGAACAGCTCGTCTCTATAGCGCCCTAGAGCTCATTACGCATTGTGAACAATGAGAAAACGGCGCCGGCTCTAAAATACAGCTCCCCGGTGGACACGCCCCCTAAGATGACATGAGGATGTCATCTCCTGCTTTATGCGTCAACGGCTGAACGCTGAACGTCTACACAGCGCACGTGGTTATGAGTCCCTGAACGCTGAACGTCTACACAGCGCACGTGGTTATGAGTCCCTGAACGCTGGACGTCTACACAGCGCACGTGGTTATGAGTCCCTGAACGTCTACACAGCGCACGTGGTTATGAGTCCCTGAACGCTGGAGGTCTACACAGCGCACGTGGTTATGAGTCCCTGAACGTCTACACAGCGCACGTGGTTATGAGTCCCTGCATGTAGATTATTCTACTAGTCTTCTAGAACCTCAATGAAATTGAGAATTCATTTGAATTGTCTACTTGATTTACTGAAGCACCAAGACAACAACTTAAATGACTAATACATTCACACCAGCTGTGGCAGAGTGAGAGGAATAGATAGGATCCCTTTCTACACTGTTTAAGGAGACACAGGGGGGCTCATCACAACATGCCAGAGATGCTACTCATATACTGTGGCAGGCTCATATCAACTCATCACACAGTGAACGTCCCCAACACATGGGAAACAGGGTTGTGAAGGACTATTCAGCTAACACATGTATTTGGAACCACTTAAAAAGGCTTTTTTTTTTCTTTTTTTTTAAAGAAAAAAATACATTGGCTTATAATGTACCTGCATTTGAAAGTCCAAAGCCATGGTGAGGGTCGTGTTTGGTTGGGCTGGTGTGTGTGTGTGTGTGTGTGTGTGTGTGTAGTGGGGGGCAGTGTTTGGTTGGGCTCGTGTGTGTGTGTGTACTAGGGGGGGGGGGGCAGTGTTTGGTTGGGCTGGGGTGTGTGTGTGTGTGTGTGGTGGGGGGTTGTGTTTGGTTGGGTTGGGGTGTGTGTGTGTGTGTGTGTGTAGTGGGGGGTTGTGTTTGGTTGGGCTGGGGTGTGTGTGTGTGTGTGTGTGTGTGTGTGTGTAGTGTTTGGTTGGGGTGGGGTGTGCGGTGTGGAGGGTTTAGTGTTGGGCTGGGAGGTGTGGATGTTGAGGGAGACAGAGGGAGCGGGGAGCTGCCCATAAGGATAAGGTTGTCTGCAATGCACTGTGGGAAGAGCGGTTCCTCCGGGAGCGAGTTCCTGGAAGCCAATCATCACTGACAGCCGTGAGACGGATCCAAAACAAACAAGGAGCTGAAGGCTTCAATGTGGCACACACACACACACACAACGCGCACACACACACGCACGCACACACACCGCGCACACACGCACACATACGTGCACGCACCTATATAAACAAGCCAGCTTGGGGATCATCGTGTTCTATTTGAGCAATCAGTGAAACATGATAAGGAAGTACATCCCCAACCCAATCTCAGTTCCACCAGTTCCACAACAATATGAACCCCTCTCACAGAACCCCGTCTCCTCCGCTGAGGCGTCTGGTTCGGTCGTCCTTACAGACATAAAAAACACATCACAGAGGATGAACCTGGTCGGGTCGGGTCCTTACCTCGGCCAGGGTTCGCTGCAGGACCTCAGCGGGCGCCGGGTCCGTAGGCCCGTGGTCCTGGGGCGGCGGCTGGCTCCGTGGTGGGGGCGGGGGCTGGCTCCGTGGGGGGCCCGCCTTGGGTCGGCTCTTTTCCACTGCAAGAGAGCATCCGTTCAGTGTTGCCACGCCGTTCAGCATCACCATTCCCCCCTCCATCACGGTCACGCCCACCCCTGCGCTGAGGTCTCTGGCCAGGCTTATTTTAGCAGGCCCGTGTCACAGCAGCTTTGATTTACATGGGCTTTATAAATACAACACCCCCCCTTCATAATGACCGTGGCCAGGGGGGCTGCTCCGGCCTAATGAGCAGAGGGCTGAGTTAAAGCCCCGCCCCGTCTCCCAGGAGGCCGAGGGAGGAGAGGAGGCACCCAGGCCAGGGGCTCATCACTGAGGGGGAGCAGCGCAGGAGAGGGGGGGGGGGGGATGAAAAGTGGATGTTTTTGCGGACTTGTCGTTGGTACGGCGCACCTGGCGACGGCGTGCGACGGCCTGCTGCTGCTGGTTGCTACGGGAGGGGGGGTCAGCGTTCTGTAATTGGGAGGGGGGGGGGGGGGGGTCAGGTCAGGGCATAGCAGGAATACCAGCGTTAATGAGGGGGAGGTAGGAGAAAGGCCCTCTGGGTAGCATCCCTCACGCTCCGCTAGGACCTGGACGGATTTTACGTGGCAACTGGCAGCCCTCATTAAAACGACCGATTAAAACACAAACAAACAAACAAACAAACAAACATGACAGCAACTGTAGCTCTGAACGGGACTGTAGAAAACAAATAAGCGGAGCCAAAAGCTCAGAGTCAACCTGGTTTAAACTCCACCAACGGAGCACGCTACGCCACCGGAGAGCTACGCCATCCATAGCGCGGGGGGGCGGAATTCATGCTGGGGGGGGAGTGAGTTTAACCAATCGGACTTGGTTCCACTTGGACAATGACATGTGTTGTTCATCTGCCTGCTGTGTCCAACTAAAGCCCATCCAGCCCATCCACCCCTGGCTTAAAGAGGTTGGTAAAAATACCCAGGTTAAATTTAGAGTGGAGAGAACAGTAACATGCCACCGAAACACGAGGCTCCCGTACCAAACACCCCTCTGTGGTTCCTAAACCACCCACTCATTCAGATTACACTCAATAAACCACCCACTCATTCAGATTACACTCAATAAACCACCCACTCATTCAGATTACACTCAATATAGAACTAAGCCTCCCTTCACAATCAACCCTGCCTGCCTGGGCCTGGTGCTGCTTTAACTAACATCACAAACCATACAGCAGCGAGAGAGAACCCTAACCCTGCCTGGTCAGTGGGAGAACCCTAACCCTGCCTGGTCAGTGAGAGAACCCTAACCCTGCCTGGTCAGTGAGAGAACCCTAACCCTGCCTGGTCAGTGGGAGAACCCTAACCCTGCCTGGTCAGTGGGAGAACCCTAACCCTGCCTGGTCAGTGAGAGAACCCTAACCCTGCCTGGTCAGTGAGAGAACCCTAACCCTGCCTGGTCAGTGAGAGAACCCTAACCCTGCCTGGTCAGTGAGAGAACCCTAACCCTGCCTGGTCAGTGAGAGAACCCTAACCCTGCCTGGTCAGTAAGAGAACCCTAACCCTGCCTGGTCAGTGAGAGAACCCTAACCCTGCCTGGTCAGTGAGAGAACCCTAACCCTGCCTGGTCAGTGGGAGAACCCTAACCCTGCCTGGTCAGTGGGAGAACCCTAACCCTGCCTGGTCAGTGAGAGAACCCTAACCCTGCCTGGTGTGAGAGAACCCTAACCCTGCCTGGTCAGTGAGAGAACCCTAACCCTGCCTGGTGTGAGAGAACCCTAACCCTGCCTGGTCAGTGAGAGAACCCTAACCCTGCCTGGTCAGTGAGAGAACCCTAACCCTGCCTGGTCAGTGAGAGAACCCTAACCCTGCCTGGTCAGTGAGAGAACCCTAACCCTGCCTGGTCAGTGAGAGAACCCTAACCCTGCCTGGTCAGTGAGAGAACCCTAACCCTGCCTGGTCAGTGGGAGAACCCTAACCCTGCCTGGTCAGTGGGAGAACCCTAACCCTGCCTGGTCAGTGAGAGAACCCTAACCCTGCCTGGTCAGTGAGAGAACCCTAACCCTGCCTGGTCAGTGGGAGAACCCTAACCCTGCCTGGTCAGTGGGAGAACCCTAACCCTGCCTGGTCAGTGAGAGAACCCTAACCCTGCCTGGTCAGTGGGAGAACCCTAACCCTGCCTGGTGTGAGAGAACCCTAACCCTGCCTGGTCAGTGAGAGAACCCTAACCCTGCCTGGTCAGTGGGAGAACCCTAACCCTGCCTGGTGTGAGAGAACCCTAACCCTGTCTGGTCAGTGAGAGAACCCTAACCCTGCCTGGTCAGTGAGAGAACCCTAACCCTGCCTGGTCAGTGAGAGAACCCTAACCCTGCCTGGTCAGTGAGAGAACCCTAACCCTGCCTGGTCAGTGAGAGAACCCTAGCCCTGCCTGGTCAGTGAGAGAACCCTAACCCTGCCTGGTCAGTGGGAGAACCCTAACCCTGCCTGGTCAGTGAGGACATTAACATTCCAGCAGCAGAGCAACAGAGGGGTCAGTGTTAACGTTGCTCCACGCTAACAGAGAGCTGCTGACCTACACACACGCACACACACACACACACACACACACACACACACACACACACACACACGGGACCACAGAAGGCCGACACACACTCACACAATGTTTCACGACATTGTCAATATAATAATAGCTCTTGAGGAGGACAGAGGTATAACTACTAAGCCAACAGTTGAACACAATCGGCACCACCCAGAAGATCAACAGGACAGAGCGCTACAGTGCTGAACAGCTCAGTCCACACTGACTGGAACGCACAGCAGAAGGACATTCCAAGGTGCAACGTAGGCATTGACCACCAACAGTAGAAAAGACAGACAGATTTGGTGCACTAGAGATTAGGGTTAGATTGCAGTAGTGTTGTGTGTGTGTGTGTGTGTGTGTGTGTTACTAGTGTTCCGTGTGTGTAGCATACTGGATTCAGTGACTAAAAGCAACGCTGACCCAGTTTAATAATCCTGGATCTGGGGCAAATGTGCTCATAGGACATTTAATTTACATTTAATTTGCGTTTAATTTACAATGTCCCCGACTGAATCATATTGTAAGAAAGAGGAGATGCATGCTGGGAATGCTCAAACCAGAGGAACACAGTTAACAATTGAGGGGCATTTTCGGTCTCAGTCTCTCCCTCAATTCACTTCAAAAAAACAAACTGTCACCCGTGAGATGCCAGCATTTGCCGTGGCGTAGTCATGTCACACAACCCAACCTCACGCACAATGAATGCAGACCAGCTGGTAACCATGCCAACACACTCCTGACGTTCCCTCAGAGCCTCTGGCAGCGCTGCAGAGCTCCTGGCCCGACAGCCACTGACGCTGAGGAGTTTGTCGAGGAGTTTGTTGAGCACGGGAGATTCTCTGCGTAATCTTGGCGCCCCCTGCTGGTCCATGCCAGACATCGTCCCTGGACCCCCCCCCCCTTCCCTCAGTGACACCTCCTTATGCAACACTGCAGCCAGGGGCAGCCCTCTCAGAGGTGATGCATACATGCAGCAGAGCCCTGCCCTCTCAGACATGGGGCAGCAGAGCCCTGCCCTCTCAGACATGGTGCAGCAGAGCCCTGCCCTCTCAGACATGGTGCAGCAGAGCCCCGCCCTCTCAGACATGGTGCAGCAGAGCCCCGCCCTCTCAGACATGATGCAGCAGAGCCCTGCCCTCTCAGACATGGTGCAGCAGAGCCCTGCCCTCTCAGACGTGGTGCAGCAGAGCCCTGCCCTCTCAGACATGGTGCAGCAGAGCCCTGCCCTCTCAGACGTGGTGCAGCAGAGCCCTGCCCTCTCAGACACATGCAGCAGAGCCCTGCCCTCTCAGACGTGGTGCAGCAGAGCCCTGCCCTCTCAGACGTGGTGCAGCAGAGCCCTGCCCTCTCAGACATGGTGCAGCAGAGCCCTGCCCTCTCAGACACATGCAGCAGAGCCCTGCCCTCTCAGACATGGTGCAGCAGAGCCCTGCCCTCTCAGACATGGTGCAGCAGAGCTCTGCCCTCTCAGACATGGTGCAGCAGAGCTCTGCCCTCTCAGACATGGGGCAGCAGAGCCCTGCCCTCTCAGACATGGTGCAGCAGAGCCCTGCCCTCTCAGACATGGTGCAGCAGAGCCCTGCCCTCTCAGACATGGTGCAGCAGAGCCCTGCCCTCTCAGACGTGGGGCAGCAGAGCCCTGCCCTCTCAGACATGGTGCACACATGCAGCAGAGCCCTGCCCTCTCAGACATGGTGCACACATGCAGCAGAGCCCTGCCCTCTCAGACGTGGGGCAGCAGAGCCCCGCCCTCTCAGACGTGGGGCAGCAGAGCCCTGACCTGCTCAAAGTGCCGCAGTGTGGCTGTCCAGAGACGGGCTGGTCCATTTACACACGAGAGGCACAACTCAGCACATCTGTGAATATCTTTTTGACTACCAAGTGATTTCAACTCTATGGGTCTCTATAATCAGTCTAATGTGAGGTTTTTAAAGGTTACAACGGACAGCAGGAGAATCAGACGTGTAATGATATGATGGGATATTCAGGTCCTTGGCGGTTGCCTTCTGGTTGCGGTGGAAACTGGACATGGTGCAACAGATACGCGTCTTTGATAATTCATGCACATCTCTTCTACCTGAATGATTTAAACTGGTGGTGAGATGCAGTCTCTCTCTCTCTCTCTCTCTCTCTCTCTCTCTCTCTCTCTCTCTCTCTCTGAGCAGGTGGGTTGTGTCTCTCTCTCTCTCTCTCTGAGCAGGTGGGTTGTGTCTCTCTCTCTCTCTCTCTCTGAGCAGGTGGGTTGTGTCTCTCTCTCTCTCTCTCTCTCTGAGCAGGTGGGTTGTGTCTCTCTCTCTCTCTCTCTCTCTGAGCAGGTGGGTTGTGTCTCTCTCTCTCTCTCTCTGAGCAGGTGGGTTGTGTCTCTCTCTCTCTCTCTGAGCAGGTGGGTTGTGTCTCTCTCTCTCTCTCTCTCTGAGCAGGTGGGTTGTGTTTCTCTCTCTCTCTCTCTGAGCAGGTGGGTTGTGTTTCTCTCTCTCTCTCTCTCTCTGAGCAGGTGGGTTGTCTCTCTCTCTCTGAGCAGGTGGGTTGTCTCTCTCTCTCTCTCTGAGCAGGTGGGTTGTGTTTCATGCCCAGCTAAGCGTTGGTGTCTGCCATGGCAACGCAGGACTTGTGGTTATTTTGATCCTAGTTCCTGGCAACAACAGAGATGATGATACAACGCTCCCTCAGCACTTCAGACTCTTTCCCTTTACTCTGGCCTGAACACTATTGAGCCATGATCCCACGACGGGTAGTGTAGCGTGTAGTGTAATGTATAGCATGTAGTGTAGCGGGTAGTGTAGCGTGTATTGTAGCGTGTAGTGTAGCGTGTAGTATAATGTGTAGCGTGTATTGTAGCGTGTAGTGTAGCGTGTAGTATAATGTGTAGCGTGTATTGTAGCGTGTAGTGTAGCGTGTAGTATAATGTGTAGCCTGTAGTGACGCTATTGAGAGGCTGCTCTGGTGTCATGGGGGATGTCTCTCTACAGTACGAGGCCTGGCTGAGGGGACACGGATCACAATAGCGCGCTTGTTACGGCTCCTGGGCGATGCCAACGACACCAACAGAAGTGTGACGCAGTTACTGATTATGAAACAAATCAATAAACCTTCACACACCAACTTGATCTGTGATGTCAATAATCAACTGCCCTGTTGCCCTGGTCAGGTGGTCTGACATTCTGCACCAGACCGCTGGAGTGAGATGAAGGACTGCTTCATCTTTAGCTCTGTTGATGTCCTGGGTCACTCAAGTGAACTGGCTAGGACGGTCCTTTGTAGGGCACACAAGCATGATTAATCCACTAACCTCATCTGTAATCTATTAGGCTGGAAGGACCCAATGACAGATTACACACAGTAGGTTATACTGGATTACATTCTAGACAAAATATAAGTAATGTTTTTTGCGTACAGTCTTTTGGATTACTCTAAACGTGACAAAAACCTTTTTATGAAATAGCTGACCTAGTTTCACATCAATTTCACAAGGAATGTCATACAAATATCTAATGCCACACAAAACTAAGTGTCATATACTGATGGAATGTGTGAAGGAGTCCATGTTCAGCCTTGCCTCCGGTGTGCCTTCCTTATTTGGCCACGTCTATCCAAACAGAGCCTTCTAGAGGGGGAAGATGAATGGCATTTTCAAATATTCTAGGATGAGAAATAATTCCGTCACAACAAAAAGGTTCCCAGAGCTCGACCCAGTGACTCACGCCCAAAATAACCCACAACTCGGGCTGAAACTGGAGCAGTGGGTCTCCTGGCACACCTTGCGTTGAGTGCTCTCACACATACACACAGGGGTGACCAACGACAACATGCACACAGGGGTGACCAACGACAACATACACACAGGGGTGACCAACAACAACACACTCGGCTAAATCCCTTGGGAAATCAAGTGATTTTTTTCAGAGAAATAGACTTGTGACCACATATATATATATATAGTATACAGTAGAGAGAGTATACAGTAGAGTGAGTATACAGTAGAGTGAGTATACAGTAGAGAGAGTATACAGTAGAGTGTAGAGAGAGAGAGAGAGTATACAGTAGAGATAGTATACAGTAGAGTGTAGAGAGAGAGAGAGAGTATACAGTAGAGATAGTATACAGTAGAGTGTAGAGAGAGAGAGAGAGTATACAGTAGAGAGAGTATACAGTAGAGTGTAGAGAGAGAGAGAGAGTATACAGTAGAGTGTAGAGAGAGAGAGTATACAGTAGAGAGAGTATACAGTAGAGTGTAGAGAGAGAGAGAGTATACAGTAGTGTAGAGAGAGAGAGAGTATACAGTAGAGAGAGTATACAGTAGAGTGTAGAGAGAGAGTATACAGTAGAGTGTAGAGAGAGAGAGAGTATACAGTAGAGTGTAGAGAGAGAGTATACAGTAGAGTGTAGAGAGAGAGAGTATACAGTAGAGTGTAGAGAGAGAGAGAGTATACAGTAGAGAGAGTATACAGTAGAGAGAGTATACAGTAGAGAGAGTATACAGTAGAGTGTAGAGAGAGAGAGAGTATAGAGTGTAGAGAGAGTATAGAGTGTAGAGAGAGAGTATACAGTAGAGTGTAGAGAGAGAGAGAGTATACAGTAGAGTGTAGAGAGAGAGAGAGTATACAGTAGAGTGTAGAGAGAGAGAGAGTATACAGTAGAGTGGAGAGAGAGAGAGTATACAGTAGAGTGTAGAGAGAGAGAGAGTATACAGTAGAGTGTAGAGAGAGAGAGAGAGTATACAGTAGAGTGGAGAGAGAGAGAGTATACAGTAGAGTGTAGAGAGAGAGAGAGTATACAGTAGAGTGTAGAGAGAGTATTTTCAGTATCAATTCCTAATTGACTGAGTAAGTGTCCTCCCTGTGTAAAGGAACACGAGCAGCTAATTAAAACTGTCCTGACCAGTAAACATCCATAAATAACCCGTCTGAGAGGCTGGCTTGAGAGAACAACAACACCACCACACAGGCACCGCAGTGGGTAGACAGCCATGTCCTAGCAGGAGCCATAGACAGTGTGGTACTGTAGTAGTGTGTGTGGTACTGTAGCAGTGTGTGGTACTGTAGCAGTGTGTGTGGTGCTGTAGCAGTGTGTGTGGTACTGTAGCAGTGTGTGTGGTACTGTAGTAGTGTGTGTGGTGCTGTAGCAGTGTGTGTGGTACTGTAGTAGTGTGTGTGGTGCTGTAGCTGTGTGTGGTGCTGTAGCAGTGTGTGGTGCTGTAGTAGTGTGTGTGGTACTGTAGCAGTGTGTGTGGTGCTGGAGCAGTGTGTGTGGTGCTGTAGTAGTGTGTGTGGTACTGTAGTAGTGTGTGTGGTGCTGTAGCTGTGTGTGGTGCTGTAGCAGTGTGTGGTGCTGTAGTAGTGTGTGTGGTACTGTAGCAGTGTGTGTGGTGCTGGAGCAGTGTGTGGTAGTGTAGCAGTGTGTGTGGTACTGGAGCAGTGTGTGGTAGTGTAGCAGTGTGTGTGGTACTGTAGTAGTGTGAGTGGTGCTGTAGTAGTGTGTGGTACTGTAGTAGTGTGTGTGGTACTGTAGTAGTGTGTGTGGTGCTGTAGTAGTGTGTGTGGTGCTTTAGCAGTGTGTGTGGTGCTGTAGTAGTGTGTGGTACTGTAGCAGTGTGTGTGGTGCTGTAGTAGTGTGTGTGGTGCTGTAGCAGTGTGTGTGGTACTGTAGCAGTGTGTGTGGTGCTGTAGCAGTGTGTGGTGCTGTAGTAGTGTGTGTGGTGCTGTAGTAGTGTGTGTGGTGCTGTAGCAGTGTGTGTGGTGTGTGTGGTGCTGTAGCAGTGTGTGTGGTGCTGTAGTAGTGTGTGTGGTACTGTAGCAGTGTGTGTGGTGCTGTAGCAGTGTGTGTGGTGCTGTAGCAGTGTGTGTGGTGCTGTAGCAGTGTGTGTGGTACTGTAGCAGTGTGTGTGGTGCTGTAGTAGTGTGTGGTGCTGTAGCAGTGTGTGTGGTGCTGTAGCAGTGTGTGTGGTGCTGTAGCAGTGTGTGTGGTAGCAGTGTGTGTGGTAGTAGTGTGTGTGGTAGTAGTGTGTGTGGTACTGTAGTAGTGTGTGTGGTACTGTAGTAGTGTGTGTGGTGCTGTAGTAGTGTGTGTGGTAGTAGTGTGTGTGTGGTAGTAGTGTGTGTGGTACTGTAGTAGTGTGTGGTAGTAGTGTGTGTGGTGCTGTAGTAGTGTGTGGTGCTGTAGTAGTGTGTGTGGTAGTAGTGTGTGTGGTGCTGTAGTAGTGTGTGTGGTAGTAGTGTGTGTGGTATTAGTGTGTGTGGTTCTGTAGTAGTGTGTGTGGTACTGTAGTAGTGTGTGGTAGTAGTGTGTGTGGTGCTGTAGTAGTGTGTGGTAGTAGTGTGTGTGGTACTGTAGTAGTGTGTGTGGTACTGTAGTAGTGTGTGGTACTGTAGTGTGTGTGGTGCTGTAGTAGTGTGTGGTACTGTAGTAGTGTGTGGTAGTAGTGTGTGTGGTACTGTAGTAGTGTGTGGTAGTAGTGTGTGTGGTGCTGTAGTAGTGTGTGTGGTAGTAGTGTGTGGTAGTAGTGTGTGTGGTACTGTAGTAGTGTGTGTGGTACTGTAGTAGTGTGTGGTGCTGTAGTAGTGTGTGGTACTGTAGTAGTGTGTGGTAGTAGTGTGTGTGGTGCTGTAGTAGTGTGTGTGGTAGTAGTGTGTGTGGTAGTAGTGTGTGTGGTACTGTAGTAGTGTGTGGTGCTGTAGCAGTGTGTGTGGTGCTGTAGTAGTGTGTGTGGTGCTGTAGTAGTGTGTGTGGTGCTGTAGCAGTGTGTGTGGTGCTGTAGTAGTGTGTGTGGTATTGTAGCAGTGTGTGGTACTGTAGCAGTGTGTGTGGTGCTGTAGCAGTGTGTGTGGTACTGTAGCAGTGTGTGTGGTAGTAGTGTGTGTGGTGCTGTAGTAGTGTGTGTGGTGCTGTAGCAGTGTGTGTGGTACTGTAGCAGTGTGTGGTACTGTAGTAGTGTGTGTGGTGCTGTAGTAGTGTGTGTGGTGCTGTAGTAGTGTGTGTGGTGCTGTAGCAGTGTGTGTGGTGCTGTAGCAGTGTGTGGTGCTGTAGCAGTGTGTGGTGCTGTAGCAGTGTGTGTGGTGCTGTAGCAGTGTGTGTGGTGCTGTAGCAGTGTGTGTGGTGCTGTAGTAGTGTGTGTGGTGCTGTAGTAGTGTGTGTGGTGCTGTAGCAGTGTGTGTGGTGCTGTAGCAGTGTGTGTGGTGCTGTAGCAGTGTGTGTGGTAGTAGTGTGTGTGGTAGTAGTGTGTGTGGTAGTAGTGTGTGTGGTACTGTAGTAGTGTGTGTGGTACTGTAGTAGTGTGTGGTAGTAGTGTGTGTGGTGCTGTAGTAGTGTGTGTGGTAGTAGTGTGTGTGGTAGTAGTGTGTGGTGCTGTAGTAGTGTGTGGTGCTGTAGTAGTGTGTGTGGTGCTGTAGTAGTGTGTGTGGTAGTAGTGTGTGTGGTAGTAGTGTGTGTGGTACTGTAGTAGTGTGTGTGGTACTGTAGTAGTGTGGTAGTAGTGTGTGTGGTGCTGTAGTAGTGTGTGTGGTGCTGTAGTAGTGTGTGTGGCACGGTGAAAACAGACCTGCGTGGAACACCATGGTGTTCTTCCTGCATCCCAGCAGCAGCGGAAGGTTCCGGAGCAGCCCCTTGGCCGTCAGACGCACGTGGATAGTGGACAGCGAGAGCTTCGGAGACCATAGCATGTCTCCGGCGCCGGGGGAAGCTAGGCGCCCCTTACCTGCCGCCGCTTTAAAAATCCAAATAAAAAAAGAGACGGTCCGACGGCGGGAAGGCGTGGCGCGCCAGAGAGCCCCTCAGAGCAGCGAGCCTCAGGTGACAGACGCACGCGCCGAGGAGAAGAGAAGCGAAGAGAGTGTGGGGAAAAAAAACCGAGGAGCAAGATCAGCGGTGGTAGTGAGCGTTACTGTGAGGAGACGGGCAGTAAAACAGGAGAGGAGGTTGAAGACGACCCCCCACCCCCCCCCCCCCACAGAGAATGAGGACCAACAGCTCGTGGGGGGGGGGGGGGGGGGGGCTGGGAAGCCTGGCTGAGTGACGCTTTCAGCAGCAGAGCCCTGGACAGATATGACAGAGAGAGAGAGAGAGAGAGAGAGAGAGAGAGAGAGAGAGAGAGAGAGAGAGAGAGGCAGAGAGAGAGGCAGAGAGAGAGGCAGAGAGAGAGAGAGGCAGAGAGAGAGAGAGGCAGAGAGAGAGAGAGAGAGAGAGGCAGAGAGAGAGAGGCAGAGAGAGAGAGAGAGAGATAGAGAGAGAGAGGCAGAGAGAGAGAGAGACTAAACTAATCCTCCTCCCAGCCACGCATTCACCAGCAGCAGATAAAGCTCCAGCAGCAGCATCCCCCCGCCTGGCGATGGCAGTGCTATGGGCGAGCCTGGATGCTGGGGAGAGCAGAGGAGAGGAGGGGGGGGGGTAGGGGAGTGGGAGGAGCGAACAGCGCTCCCCGCAGCGAATGGCAGCTCAGTCTGTCCTCCTAGTACTCTCCCTCTCCCTCCCTCCTCCTCACAGACGGCTTGGATGAGAGATGGCGGGAGGGGGAGATGTTATAGCTGGTAGCACGGTTGAGTCTGACCAGCTAAACACAACCCTGCTCACACGGCCTGCGTGTCTGAATGCATAAATATACATATGAATAAAGGCTATATCAGCTCCTTGCCTTTATAGAAATTTGTACAATACATTTCACCACAATTAAATGTAGATAATTTCCAATTTAAAGGGGTGGCTGAAATAATCTCTTAAAGGGGAGGATGAAATACCGTACTGTCCGAGCCCACAGGCCCAACTGTAGCTACGATACAAACAGAAGCGAGGTCTATTACTCCCACCATGACCAACGGACTCTGAAACACTGCTCTGTTCAAACCTCTATCACACAGATGCTAAACTGTGCCTACACTAAATGTTCAAAAAAGATTCCTCAGAGGCCTTTGGGAATACAAAAGATCTAGCTTTTTTGACAAGGATGTTTTACAAGAACATAATTTGCAGTCAAAAAAGCAAAAGAAACCACCTGATAATGATCACACACACGAGATCACACACACAATGAAACGCACACGCTGCCACAGATGACTACGGGGTACAGAAAACCACAAGAACGACCCCACGCCAAGCCAGGGCAGGACAGGACAACCTCATCCACCAGGGCAGGACAGAACAACCTCATCCAGCCAGGGCAGGACAGAACAACCTCATCCAGCCAGGGCAGGACAGGACAACCTCATCCAGCCAGGGCAGGACAGAACAACCTCATCCAGCCAGGGCAGGACAGGACAACCTCATCCACCAGGGCAGGACAGAACCACCTCATCCAGCCAGGGCAGGACAGAACAACCTCATCCAGCCAGGGCAGGACAGGACAACCTCATCCACCAGGGCAGGACAGAACCACCTCATCCAGCCAGGGCAGGACAGAACAACCTCATCCAGTCAGGGCAGGACAGGACAACCTCATCCAGCCAGGGCAGGACAGAACAACCTCATCCAGCCAGGGCAGGACAGGACAACCTCATCCAGCCAGGGCAGGACAGAAAGGGTGATTCCTCTGAGTCCTGATCATGTCTTCAGTCTCATTATGTTGAGAGAAAACATGCAGAGAGGAGCTGACAACAGCAGAAACCACAACGGTCCACAACGGTCCACAACGGTCCACTACGGTCCACAGTCCCACACAGTACAGTAAGTATCCGTGGGCAGGATTCACAAACCAAACCAAACATCCCTCGAGACCAAAGTGAACAGTTTGGAATATTTGCATGAAAATACAAAGCTGTAACAAGAACAAAGGGACATGCTCACATCATGAAGGGAGAACCCAGGCTCATACAAGATGACAGAATAAACATCACAGCTACAATGCATCTTGGATAACATTGTGTGTGTGGTGCGGGGGAGGGGACTTCAAATGTAAACAAGACAGCATCAAGAGGGGCGTCTCACCGGGCAGAGCGGCCGTGGGCCGAGCCAGCCTGGATGAAGGGCTCCACTTCAGAGGGGCGGCCCCAGACCTGGAGGACGGCTGGCTGGGGGCGGGCCCAGACCTGGAGGACGGCTGGCTGGGGGCGGGCCCAGACCTGGAGGACGGCTGGCTGGGGGCGGGGGCCGTGGTCCTGCGGCCCGTCAAGGCTGCGGGGGGGGGGGGGGGGGGGGGGGGACACAACAGTCATGTGAAGCTGGCAGATCTGACCCATCACACTGCCCGCTGTCTGAGACACACAGCCTGGCCAGAGAGCAGGAGATTCCCCGGGCGTGTCGGGGAGGTCAGCCTGCTGGACCGACCCATTACAGGCCCACCTGCGCGGGAGTCCAAGGGGTTCTGATCACTGATGTGCACACAGCTTCTCTGGACCGCACACTGAAGGACTAACTCTATCAGTTGAAGGGTGTGTAAGTGACCTAATTAGTTTAGTTAAGCGCCTGCGTGTCTGAGCGCGCTGGGCTGAGGAGAGAGGGCCAGACAGGGGAGGAACAGCAGCCTGTAAAAGCATCATCACTGCGTTTTTGTTGTCTCTTAATAAACGTTATAATTACAATACTTGCATAAGGTTCTGAACGGGGCAGATTTTATGACAGATGTTGTGAATCCACAAACACTCAATCTTATCTGCTCTGCCCCCCGGATTTTGGGAGAAAAACAAAACGGATTAACATCTAATCTGATTATAGTTTGGTTGAGAGACTTAAGAGAAGAAAAGTGATTTATTTTCTTTTTTTTAAGCGAGTAGTGGAATACAAAGAAAAGCAAAAACGTATGGAGGTAGTATAGTCTTATAGTAAAGGTAACAGCACTGCTGTGTGTGTGTGTGTGTGTGTGTGTGTGTGAGAGAGAGAGAGAGAGATGGAGGTAGTAGTCTACTGTGTGTGTGTGTGTGTGAGAGAGAGAGAGAGATGGAGGTAGTAGTCTACTGTGTGTGTGTGTGTGAGAGAGAGAGAGAGAGAGATGGAGGTAGTATAGTCTACTGTGTGTGTGTGTGTGTGTGTGTGTGTGTGTGTGTGTGTGTGTGTGTGTGAGAGAGAGAGAGATGGAGGTAATAGAGTACTGTGTGAGTGAGTGAGTGAGTGAGTGAGTGAGTGAGTGAGTGAGTGAGTGAGTGAGTTTGATGGAGGTAGTATAGTCTACTGTGTGTGTGTGTGTGTGTGTGTGTGAGAGAGAGAGAGAGAGAGTGAGTGAGTGAGTGAGTGAGTGAGATGGAGGTAGTATAGTCTACTGTGTGTGTGTGTGTGTGTGTGTGTGTGTGTGTGTGTGTGAGAGAGAGTGAGTGAGTGAGTGAGTGAGAGAGATGGAGGTAGTATAGTCTAGAGTGTGTGTGTGAGAGAGAGAGTGAGTGAGTGAGTGAGTGAGTGAGTGAGTGAGTGAGTGAGAGAGATGGAGGTAGTATAGTCTGCTGTGTGTGTGTGTGTGTGTGTGTGTGTGTGTGTGTGTGATGCAGCTCACCTGGTTCCGTGCTCCTCACAGGGAACACCAGATGTCCGGTTCTCGCTGCTGTGGTTCTGGAAGATCCTGGTCTTCCAACAGAACTTTGGGCTGGACCCCCCGATACTGGACCCCCCGATACTTAAGAGACAAACAGAACGCTGGGATGATCAGTATTGATCTATAAACCTCATGCTGATCTGCAGCATACACATTACAGTAGGGTGATGTAATTCACACAGTTCATACAGTATTGCATTAAGAACATGTGGCCCATAAGAATGTGGCTCTCATGCTCTGGTTTTGACACATCAGTCCAGTCAGGCTACTGAACAAGGAAGAGTATTGAGCTCCGAGCTGAGATGACCGCTCGCTCTCCAAATGAGCCCATTTATCAGAATCACTGCGTCGCTCCAAGCAAAGACAGGATTCAGGCAGACGTCCGTCCATCAGTCCTCTGTTCAGGGTCTGACTTACTCCTCCAGAGCTGCGTTCTCGCCAACAAAGGGATGATACAGAAGCGATAGGATGCGATGAGCAGGCATGTCAGCAGAGTGAGGTCGCAGTGGGCGCCGGCGCTGCCCGGGGGGTTCAGGGAGGAATTGGTGAAAAGGGGAGAATCTTCTGTCCAGGTGCAGCTCCGGGGACCCCCGGAACCAGACATCAGAAAAAGAAATGTTTATCACCAAAAGAGAGAGAGAGGGGAAAAAAACGTTCCTTCTGATATCCGTGGTGTGTGTGTGTGTGTGTGTGTGTGTGTGTGCGCACCCTCTCCCCTCTAGGCATCGCTGTGAGTGAACTGGAGTGGAACAGACACCGTCTCCTTGACAACCATGTGCGGGGGACCCCCGTCTGGAAAACAGAAGCCCTCGACCAATCAGGAGGCAGCGTTGTAGGATGCTGAGGGGAAAGAGGGTCATTGTCTGAAGACGCTCCCTCCCCTTCCCTCCTTCCCTCTCCTCAGCTCCTCCCCTTCCCTCCTTCCCTCTCCTCAGCTCAATTCACCGGTGGGAGAAATACCACGACACAAAGTTCTCATTATAACCAAACAACACAAGGGTGGTCAGCGCTAGCATAGCTCCTTCTCTCTGCACACAGGGCGTCCATTCTGACGGTTCCACAACTGTCTAAGAGGTGCAGATCAGGATTATCATGTGAACATGAGAAGGATTGCCCAGGTACGGCAGACGGCATGGCGGTTTAGACATCAACCTGCTACCTTGGTGGAGGGGTGGGGGTTTAGAGTGTAGCGCTGTCTCGTAGTCTGCCAATGTGGGTCAACATGTACAGTCCTGCCCATCCTCTACTCATCCTCCCCTCATCCCCTCCCCCCTGTAGCCAGATGTGTCCTTAGACGGCCAAGCAGACAGAACGGCGGTCTGGCCCACAGAGAAGCAGCAGACCTGAGGGCTGAGAGAACGTGTTTACTGAAGGTTACGCTCATCTGTTCAGGCGCGGGCGCAGGGAAGTTACCGGATCAAAAACATGTCAGCGCAACACTGCTGCTCCGTCGGGTGACTTCATTACATTGACCCATGACCTCTATCTAACATACCACATGACCCATGACCTCTATCTAACATACCACATGACCCATGACCTCTATCTAACATACCACATGACCCATGACCTCTATCTAACATACCGCATCACGAGAACAAGACAATGATGTAATACACGGATGAAAATGTCATCCATGTATAACAACAATCTCTAGATCATGACTTTAATGTCCCACAAGGGTTCCGTGTACACCTGATGCAGATGAGCTAATGTGTAGTGTTACTACCCCAGTAATAATAGCACAGAAATACAAACAGGCTACATGTGGAAAACTAAAAATCAGTCAGATGTCATAAGTATCAATTTCATATTACAATATCATATCATTACTGGCTTCTTTAGTATGTCTTAGGCATCACCATCTTTATATGCCCTTGAGACGTTCTTTAAGATATTTTTGTGAATAAAATATTTCTCATGTGTAGTCTGTATTTTTGTACTACAGTACTATTGATTAGTGGGATGTGTCACATTAGCTCACGCCGCAGCGGGAGCTACGCTAACGGAGGCGGAGCTAACGGGACGGCCGTAGGAGGGCGGAGCTAACGGGACGGCCGGAGGAAGGCGGAGCTAACGGGACGGCCGTAGGAAGGCGGAGCTAACGGGACGGCCGGAGGAAGGCGGAGCCAACGGGACGGCCGGAGGAAGGCGCAGCGTGGAGAGGCTCACCGGGCGGGGCCTCGCTGTGGAGGCTGGCCTTGGAGAGGGTGCTCCTGGGGGGGCCCTGGGGCCGGTGGGGGAGTCTGGAGGCCGGCGCAGAGGGGTGGCTCGTGGCCGGGCCAGGGATCGGGGGGGGGCGGGGCCCGCTGACGGGGGGCTTGGCGCTACCGTTGGTGGAGGGAGCCGCGGTGGACGGCCCATCTGTTGACCGGGTCCTCTGACGACCTGCGTGACAAACAAACAAACAAAAACAAACAAACAAACATGAGCTCACTAAGGTCGGTGGCCAGAGCCAAGCTGTGCGTGACCTCAGTCGCCTTGTGGTCAGGGAGACGCTGACCCTGCCAGCCCAGCCGGACCAGGGGAAGAACAGTAACGCCAAGAGAGGTTTGACCTCTAGCTGACGGGGCTAGCTTGGCTCCACGCCAGTCCTATTACCAAACCCAGCGCCCCCCAGGCAGAGCACACACCGGCCTTCTGAAGTTCATGTAAACAAGCGGATGTCAAAAAAGTGCAACGGTGCTCAAAGCCAAACTCACAACAGAGCAAATATAACCACGGCATCTTTAAGCCAGCGGACACAAAAAAGTCTCCTGGAACGTTACAAGCTTTCCTACTGTGTAACAGACCTGTATTCAGGCAAACGCCACACAAACTCACCTATCCTGTTGACCCGAACAGTGAACGTATCAGGACGCGTCATCCCAGACTGAGGGTCTCAGTGATACTAAGTTATCCACTAGAGCGGGGGCGTGAGGACGCCTGGCGCGGCGCGGCTCTCAGGGAGCCCGTCTCAGACATTGTGTTCTGTGGGAGTTGGATCAGCAGCGCTGGGGAGCTCTACAAACCTCCCTTTCCTTCCCCTGCTTTTTCCATTAGCACGGCTGGCCTCCCATCAGAGGAAGACCCCCCCCCCCACCCCACCCCTCCTCTCCATCCCTGGGACAGTCTCCGTCTCCACTGCTCCCCAGAGGAGATGTTGAACAGAGGAGGGAGGAGTTAGGAGGGGAGGGAGGGAGTGGGGGCTGTTTTATTTCAAGGTCCTATCTTGTGGAGTGGAAAGGTGACATCTGTATCCCCCTGCTAGTCCTGTGGGGTCACAACACAGGCTTAGCTCATCAGGAAAAGGAAAGACTGTGTGTTTGTGTGTGTGTGTGTGTGTGTGTGTGTGTGTCAGCAGAAGAACCGTCCAAGGCTGCCCTCTCATGGTGGGATTATGTACTGCTTTTACTATGACCAGCACATCTAGAGAAGCATGCAAAATGCACATTGAACAAATCCCACTAGAATAGAATATGATGGAATAGAATAGAAGCTGGAATTTGAAGCATTGCGCAGTAAAGAATCAGGCCAGTTCGCACCCAAATATCAATAATGTCAAATAAATAAAAAGGCAAGCCCATGTTAACGGGCTAGTGGTTTCCTCACTATAAACATCTACAGTCTGTCCAGATGTGTAACTAATATGCTGTACAAGAGTGAGTATCAGTTACATACAGTAATGTGAGGCCCCAGAAGCACCCAGCACTGCCCGTCTTAGCCCAGTCTATATCCACACACACACACACACACACACACACACACACACACACACACACACACACACACACACACACACACACCTTATCACAGGCCTGTGTTTACAGTAGACCACAGAGGAAAAGCCTAGCACATCCATCAGCCCTGTGCAGTCTGTGTTCTTACCAAGAGACGAGTACGGAGTATAAAGGTATTCAATGTTTACGCTTCTCCCGAACGGGCTCTGTCACTCTGGCTGGGCGAGGCAGATCCCATCTCTCTGCTAAAGCTCCCGCATCCTCTCATCTGTTTAACCGCGTCGCTCCTGAGGGCCGCGCTGCCCGGCTTCTACCGGGAGAGGAGAGGCTCTCACCTGAGTTGGTGGTGGTGGTGGTGGGTTTGGTTCTTGGGGGGCCCATGCCTCCAGGGACTCTGCAGCCATCCCTGCCCAGGGTTCCTTGTCTCTGCCAGGGGGCCGGAGGGCCAGGCCTGGGGCCGGGGCTGGGGCTGGGGCCGGGGCTGGGCCTCGGGCCGGGGCTGGCGGCCGGAGCTGCTCTGACTCTGCTGGGCAACGGCCTCCCTCCCTGCCTGCTCTTACTCCCCTCACACCAAGCCCCTCCCACTCCTACCGCCGCGGGGGCCGTCTGGAAGAGAAACTGGAGTCAGTGGAAGTGCTACATTCAACCATGTCCCAGATCTTCACACACCTGTATCAACAATCACACTGCTTTTCCCCCCCAGAAGTCAATGTTGAATCAAATTTGAATCTGGTGTGTGGTCAGTTAGAGTTTAAAGCACACCACACAAATATACAAAAGTACTGTGTTATCCTGGTTTCCTAGACACAGGATAAGACTTAAGAAGCCCTTTCAATAGAACGTCTCCATGAATATTTTGCCTCGTCTAGGACCAGGCTTGTCTAGGACCAGGCTTGTCTAGGACCAGGCTTAACGGTGTCCAGGACACAGCAGGAGGTGGGTCCTCACAGTCAGACTGATCTTCCTGACCGCCCTGCTGGCTCCGTCTGGTGAGACCACGCTGCTCTCTGGACGCTTGGCCGGTCTGTTCTGGCTGGGGCGGTTCTGGCCGCCCGGTGTGGTCTGGCCCGGTGTGGTCTGGCCCGGCTGGAGGTCGGCCCGGGGCTGGGTGAAGCTGGAGGAGGAGGTGGGAGACTCTCTGGTCTCCCTGATTGGTCGAGACGAAGAACCAGTCTCAGACCAGAAACGGGAGCGCCGCGCGGGGGCGGGAGGCTTGTCCTGATTGGAGGTGGAGCCCGGCCTCTTCCCGTTCTGGTTCAGCACTTCCTGTTTTCCGGGGCTCTCATTGGCTGCGGCTGGACCGGGCTCTCCCTGGTCCTTGCTGGAGGCAGACTCTGCCGGGGAGGGGAAGCAGAAGGTCTGTCCGTCGGGGCAGGGGGCTGCAGCTGCACTGGAGGCCCCCCGGTCGGGCTCCGAGGCCGCCCGGCCACGCTCAGACGCAGCAGGGACGCCGTCGAACACGGAGGCTCCGCCCTCCCCGCGCTCCGTCACACTCAGGGTCCCAGCGCCACGCCCGGCAGCCGGGGACAGATCCTGCTCATCCCACTGGACGAAGGTCGCGTCAAAACCAGGGGCTCCCGCGTCTTCCCCCGCAACACCCAGCAGGCGGCTCGACCGGCTGCCCTCGCCCGCGGTGGACAAACGGGGCGTGTTGTTCCTGGCGCCCGGGTGGCGTTTGCTCACAGGCGTGCTCCTGTTGGCGCGAGACGCTCTGGGGGAGTAGACCTGAGCGAGCGCGGGGCTAGCCGTTCCCGTCGGACACGCCGGCCTGGTCGCGATCTTGGGCCTGACGTTGCTGAAGTCTGGCTTGGGGAAGCGTTTGATTTCGGCGTTGCCGGTCCCGCCGGAGGAGGGGGTCAGCCTGGCGACGCACCGCTGTCGGGGGCTGGTGGCGGGGGTGCGCCGGTCTTTAGCGGGCCGGGGCGCCGGGCTCCCTGCGTTCCCGGCGTAGGGGGACTCGGCTAGAGCGGGGAAGCAGATGGTTTGGTTACCGACGTTCTGCACCGGGGTGGAGGTCTGGGCGGGGCCGGCGGAGTCCAGGTCCTCGCTGGCGGGGAGCATGAAGGTCCGCCCCCCCTCCTCCGGAGGAGTCGAGACGGCAGCGGCCGAGTCACATAGGAAGCTCCTCGGGTGTCCCCCCGCTGCCGCTCGCCCGCACGGCACGCCGTCCGGCTGAGAGGCAGACTCTCCCGAGAGGTCGTCCTCGGAGGGGAGGTCTAGGTCGTCCGGCAGGATGAAGGTCGCGCCCCAGCAGGGCTGATGCGTGGCGTCCGTGGAGTCCGTGTCCCGTGCGACTCCCTCTGAGTTCGGGCCCTCGGGGGCCGCCTCCTTGCGGACGTCCTGGAGGGAGGCGGGCAGCAGGCCCAGGGCAGGGGAGCGGGGCCCCAGGGCCGGGGAGCCGGCCGACTCCTCCAGCAGGGAGACGCTCAGGGCCTGGTCCTCCTGCAGGCAGAAGCTGTTCCTCCTCATCAGCATCTCCCCGGAGCTGAGGGAGCAGTTGTTATCACTGGAGGTCCGCTGTGACGCCCCGCCCGACCCCGACGAGCTCTCGCCCTCCGCCGGGGAGTCAGGGGGGGTCGCCGACGCCGCCGCGCTCCGGTAGAGTATGAAGGCGGGGCCCGCGTGCACGGGCGGGGCATCGGGGGATCCCCGGCCCAGGCAGAGCTCCTGCATGTCCACGTCCGCTGGGCTGCTGGTCCCGTCACTCAGGCTGCTCAGACTCCTCTGGGACTCTGGGGAGGGGGGGGCCCTGGGACGGGGCTCCGGGGAGGGGGGGGCCCTGGGACGGGGCTCTGGGGAGGGGGGGGCCCTGGGACAGGGGACAGAGTTGCCGTTCCTGTCCCCGGGGGAGGACGACGGGCCCTTGGCCCTCGCGAGGTTCTGCTCGCTGGACAAGTGGACGGTCTGGCTGGACATCTCACACACAGATGCTGCTGCGTTTGGGTCCAAGCTGTTTTTTTTTTTTGCGTAACTGTTTGAGTAGTCAGAGAACTTCAATTTCAACACTCATTTCCATCCGTGTGATAATCCACATCAAGCCCAAATGAATATCTGTGAAAAAGGAGAAGAAAAGAGACATGATGATTGGTTATGTCCATTTTGTGCTTTCGGAGAGCAAATGTATTATTTAACATGCGGTGTCTTTCCTATTAGGATGCAAACAATGTTTGAAACCCAACGCAGAAATAACAAAAGTGTGGAATGTTGGAGGATGACAGCTTTGAAAACATTCAACGAGCATGAATATACTACTCATTCAACGAGCATGGATATACTACTCATTCAACGAGCATGGATATACTACTCATTCAACGAGCATGAATATACTACTCATTCAACGAGCATGGATATACTACTCATTCAACGAGCATGGATATACTACTCATTCAACGAGCATGGATATACTACTCATTCAACGAGCATGGATATACTACTCATTCAACGAGCATGGATATACTACTCATTCAACGAGCATGGATATACTACTCATTCAACGAGCATGGATATACTACTCATTCAACGAGCATGGATATACTACTCATTCAACGAGCATGGATATACTACTCATTCAACGAGCATGGATATACTACTTATTCAACGAGCATGGATATACTACTCATTCAACGAGCATGGATATACTACTCATTCAACGAGCATGGATATACTACTCATTCAACGAGCATGGATATACTACTCATTCAACAAGCATGGATATACTACTCATTCAACGAGCATGGATATACTACTCATTCAACGAGCATGGATATACTACTCATTCAACGAGCATGGATATACTACTCATTCAACGAGCATGGATATACTACTCATTCAACAAGCATGGATATACTACTCATTCAACGAGCATGGATATACTACTCATTCAACGAGCATGGATATACTACTCATTCAACGAGCATGGATATACTACTCATTCAACGAGCATGGATATACTACTCATTCAACGAGCATGGATATACTACTCATTCAACGAGCATGGATATACTACTCATTCAACGAGCATGGATATACTACTCATTCAACGAGCATGGATATACTACTCATTCAACGAGCATGGATATACTACTCATTCAACGAGCATGGATATACTACTCATTCAACGAGCATGGATATACTACTCATTCAACGAGCATGGATATACTACTCATTCAACGAGCATGGATATACTACTCATTCAACGAGCATGGATATACTACTCATTCAACGAGCATGGATATACTACTCATTCAACGAGCATGGATATACTACTCATTCAACGAGCATGGATATACTACTCATTCAACGAGCATGGATATACTACTCATTCAACGAGCATGGATATACTACTCATTCAACGAGCATGGATATACTACTCATTCAACGAGCATGGATATACTACTCATTCAACAAGCATGGATATACTACTCATTCAACGAGCATGGATATACTACTCATTCAACAAGCATGGATATACTACTCATTCAACGAGCATGGATATACTACTCATTCAACGAGCATGGATATACTACTCATTCAACAAGCATGGATATACTACTCATTCAACGAGCATGGATATACTACTCATTCAACAAGCATGGATATACTACTTATTCAACAAGCATGGATATACTACTCATTCAACGAGCATGGATATACTACTCATTCAACAAGCATGGATATACTACTTATTCAGCACATACTGGGGTCACAGAGGGGATTGTTAGGGCTAAGCATGGGCAGGTACAAACCACACACACACACACACACACACACCTAATAGTAGAAATACTCAGTCTCCTCACAGAAATGTGTTCTTATTCCACGCCTGGCTGTGGCCCCGTGTTGTGTAGTCTGTCTATTGTGTAATCCGTGTGTTTGCGTAGCGTACAGCCTCAGTGGTAATACTAGAAGGCGACTGCCCTTGTAGCGTGACTCTGAATAGTTAATGCAGTAATCAGCTTCATGAAAAATGCAAAGTCACCAAAGCTCAGGTAACGTTACCAGCGTCTGAGCAGCCCGGAGCAGAGGGGGTGTGGCTGAGCTGAGCGCTCCGGTGGGCAAACTAGCAAACTAGGAACAAACTTCGCCTATGAACAAAATAAAGTGTCCAAAAATGTTTTTGCCGATCCAACTCTTTCAAAGAGTTGCCAATACACACTTTCAGAGGATAAGCGTGACTGAGTGACCAGCTTGGCACGGGCCTCCTGTCCCCATCCCTCCATCAGTGGAGGCCAGTGAGAGGCTGCGGAGGCCAGTGAGAGGCTGCGGAGGCCAGTGAGAGGCTGCCCGTCAGCCGTCCCAGAGCTACATGTTGCGGATGCGTGAGCAGCCCCCCCCCCCCCCCAACGTCGAGGCACTGCGGTGTTGGGAAAGCGGCCCAGATCCGCGGCCCAGAACCTGGGTCTCTGAGCAGCGCGGGGGCGGGGAATGTTGCGTTTGTTTAAACTCATGGACGCCGACTGGACTGCAAAGCCTTCCGAGCGCTCCTGCAACAAAGCCTGCAGTGTGCAGCGCTGCCCGAGAGGAACGATTCAACTCACCCACGCAGAGCGCGCACCAGCCAGGGGTTACATGATACTTCAGCAAGATGTTAAGAAACTCAAACATATAAACATAACTCAAACATATAGACCAGACGTTTAGGACCGAAGTGAACAGAGCTCCTGCAGGTTACCATCACAGTGACCTCGGGGGAGCAGGCAGCTCAGCGTAAATCTTGGTTGTTGGGGAACAAAGTTGTGCACGGTCTGCTGCACCCCATGTCAACTTCAATAAGGGAGGGGGGCGCCAAGGGGAGGCTGGGTGGGGGGGGGGGGGGGACCTTTCCGGGGTGAAGCACTACATCAACTCTGACAGCAAAGAAACTTTTATAGCATAGCTGATTGAAAATCAGCGGTTAACGGTAGAGCTATAGAACGCACTGCAGGTGCACTAGCAGTTAAGTGCTTGACCGTCAGGGGCTTCCATGGGAAATGAATCATGAGAGACTATACAGTACAGACTATACAGTACAGACTATACAGTACAGACTATACAGTACAGACTATACAGTACCTGTACATGCACACAGTACAAGGCCACTTATGGCAGCTGGACTAGTTTCCATTGCGCTGGTTGAAGCGACCACAGTAACAGAAAACGTTGGTGTGTCAGAGTGACTCAGACACGTCCTCTGATTACAACCTGATTACAACCTGATTACAACCTGATTACAACCTGATTACAACCTGATTACAACCCAAACAGCTCATCCTCCATTCCTGAGGGCCCGGGGTTCGAATGCAGGGTTCTCTGGGCCCGGGGTTCGAATGCAGGGTTCTCTGGGCCCGGGGTTCGAATGCAGGGTTCTCTGGGCCCGGGGTTCGAACGCAGGGTTCTCTGGACCCACAGCCGGTTATCAATAGAACCTGGAAGGGGGACTTAGGTAGCGGAGCGAGGACGGGCGCATTACATCAGTCATTTATCTGACGCTTTTATCCGAAGCGACTTACAATAATATAGACTCATAATAATAAAGACACCTGCAGGACATCGCTGTCTGATAAGCGCACAGCAGTGACCGTGGCTCCGGGTCTGGGCTGCTCCGCGCCGTGAGGTCACTAAATCGGAGCCGGCGTGAGTGACCCTAGTGCTGGTCACGTGGACGTGGTCAGCGTCACAGCCCACCCACAGGAAGAGTCATTCTGTTAGCGGAGCGGTTGATACGGGGTCCGTGGACCGCAGAGAAACCTAGAATCAGTGATGATTCATGAATGAATGTTCAGATTCCTCCGAGGAGCTAAACTATAATTCAACTAATCACAAAGCGTCTTTGAAGAGGCAGGGGCACGCAATATAAGGGATCACAAGGGGGTAAAATAAGGCCAATATCCAACTCTGAATAAGTATCATTTTCAAACTTTGTAATTGTTCCTTGAAGTACGTCTTTCCTCACAAATAAGAGGACAGAGAGGGAAATCGGAGAGTGAGAGAGTGAGAGACTGTGAGAGAGAGACAGACAGTGGGAGTGGGAGAGAGAGAGAGAGAGAGAGAGAGAGAGACAGTGGGAGTGGGAGAGAGAGAGAGAGAGAGAGAGAGACAGTGGGAGTGGGAGAGAGAGAGAGACAGACAGTGGGAGTGGGAGAGAGAGAGAGAGAGAGAGAGAGAGAGAGAGACAGTGGGAGTGGGAGAGAGAGAGAGAGAGAGACAGTGGGAGTGGGAGAGAGAGAGAGAGAGAGAGACAGTGGGAGTGGGAGAGAGAGAGAGAGAGAGAGAGAGAGAGAGAGACAGTGGGAGTGGGAGAGAGAGCGTAGACAGATCTGAACATATGGAAACAGTTGACGACAGGCCGGATCATCCAGGCACAAAGACCAGCCCTTAAAATTGTAATGCACTGTAAGAATGATACCAGGGGAATGAGATGACACAGTTGAGAGCATTCCTCTGGAGCACATGCATGGCTGGTCCCAGACCAGCAGCACCTCTGGACGCTTCATTTGATCAAGTCACAATCAGCCCAGCAGCTACAGAACAGCCCTTCAATGCCTCAACTACCACTGAGCACTCGTCATAACGTTCTCACCAGACCCTCGTTCTCACCAGACCCTCGTTCTACCAGA
>NC_140261.1:6579334-6586834 GCF_949987555.1 Borostomias antarcticus
TGCAACGGTCCATTGGAAGGTCATGACCTGAGTGACGGTATTATTTCCTCGCAAACATCATAATCGCCACGACTCTCTAAACACTGTTGCTGTCACCCAGGGGCAGAGGGTATGGCTTCTAGAGCGGACCCTGACCTGACAGGAACACAGGTGACGGTGTCAACGCTCTGAGCCTCAGCTCACGGCTATTTCTGCTTAATCCATATAAGGACCTTAAACAGGCCCAGGGAGCCATAATCTCGGCCTGTAAAAAGACCCAAACCATGACGCTGTAAAAAGACCCAAACCATGACGCTGGCCCCACCTCCCAACCCAGCGCCCCACCTCCCAACCCAGCGCCCCACCTCCCAACCCAGCGCCCGACCTCCCAACCCAGCGCCCGACCTCCCAACCCAGCGCCCGACCTCCCAACCATGACGCTGGCCCCACCTCCCAACCCAGCGCCCGACCTCCCAAACCATGACGCTGGCCCGACCTCCCAACCCAGCGCCCGACCTCCCAACCATGACGCTGGCCCGACCTCCCAACCCAGCGCCCCACTTCCCAGCCCAGCGCCCGACCTCCCAACCCAGCGCCCGACCTCCCAACCCAGCGCCCGACCTCCCAACCCAGCGCCCGACCTCCCAACCCAGCGCCCGACCTCCCAACCCAGCGCCCGACCTCCCAAACCATGACGCTGGCCCGACCTCCCAACCCAGCGCCCGACCTCCCAACCATGACGCTGGCCCGACCTCCCAACCCAGCGCCCCACCTCCCAGCCCAGCGCCTGACCTCCCAACCCAGCGCCTGACCTCCCAACCCAGCGCCCCACCTCCCAACCCAGCGCCCGACCTCCCAACCCAGCGCCCGACCTCCCAACCATGACGCTGGCCCCACCTCCCAACCCAGCGCCCGACCTCCCAACCATGACGCTGGCCCCACCTCCCAACCCAGCGCCCGACCTCCCAACCCAGCGCCCGACCTCCCAACCATGACGCTGGCCCCACCTCCCAACCCAGCGCCCGACCTCCCAACCCAGCGCCCGACCTCCCAACCATGACGCTGGCCCGACCTCCCAACCCAGCGCCCCACCTCCCAACCCAGCGCCCGACCTCCCAACCATGACGCTGGCCCCACCTCCCAACCATGACGCTGGCCCCACCTCCCAACCCAGCGCCCGACCTCCCAACCCAGCGCCCGACCTCCCAACCACCATGACGCTGGCCCGACCTCCCAACCCAGCCCGACCTCCCAAACTAGCGCCCCACCTCCCAACCATGACGCTGGCCCGACCTCCCAAACCATGACGCTGGCCCCACCTCCCAACCATGACGCTGGCCCCACCTCCCAACCATGACGCTGGCCCCACCTCCCAACCCAGCGCCCGACCTCCCAACCATGACGCTGGCCCGACCTCCCAACCCAGCGCCCCACCTCCCAACCCAGCGCCCGACCTCCCAACCATGACGCTGGCCCCACCTCCCAACCATGACGCTGGCCCCACCTCCCAACCCAGCGCCCGACCTCCCAACCCAGCGCCCGACCTCCCAACCACCATGACGCTGGCCCGACCTCCCAACCCAGCGCCCGACCTCCCAAACTAGCGCCCCACCTCCCAACCATGACGCTGGCCCGACCTCCCAAACCATGACGCTGGCCCCACCTCCCAACCATGACGCTGGCCCGACCTCCCAACCATGACGCTGGCCCGACCTCCCAAACCATGACGCTGGCCCGACCTCCCAGCCCAGCGCCCCACCTCCCAACCCAGCGCCCCACCTCCCAACCCAGCGCCCGACCTCCCAGCCCAGCGCCCCACCTCCCAGCCCAGCGCCCGACCTCCCAACCCAGCGCCCGACCTCCCAACCCAGCGCCCGACCTCCCAACCCAGCGCCCGACCTCCCAACCCAGCGCTCGACCTCCCAACCCAGCGCTCGACCTCCCAACCCAGCGCCCGACCTCCCAACCCAGCGCATGTCCTCAAAGGATTACACAACGGGATTCATTTAAGTTACGGACTGTTGGATCCAGGTCTTCGTCATGAAGACCTGGTCGTGTTGACAGACTGCCTCAAGCTGAGCGCTGCTCACCTTCAGTTCCCAGACGTCTGCATGACTGAGATCCAGAGCTGAACCCCAAAAGCCCAGTGATTCTCAGAGCGGTGCGTTCAGCAGATAATCGCTACAACCTACAAAAGCAGAGACCGGAAACCACCCTTCTGGGGAAAAATAGCCTCAATCTCAAAATGCCCAGAAATATGAATACAAGGCCAAACATTTGATAGAAATTTCAGAATTCCTGTAAAACTGAGGAAAATTACTCTCCATTTCAATAATGGTCAGTGAGTGTGCATGATAGCACAGCTCTCCACCCTCTCAGGGTGACCCTGCAGTCGTGTTGGGAGATGAAGTCCAACAGCTCAGTCGGTACAGCATTCACTCAGCTAACCAGTCAACTCCGCTAACCAGTCAACCAGTCAACCAGTCAACCAGCTAACCAGTCAACCAGCTAACCAGTCAACCAGCTAACCAGTCAACTCAGCTAACCAGTCAACCAGCTAACCAGTCAACCAGCTAACCAGTTAACTCAGCTAACCAGTCAACCAGCTAACCAGTCAACCAGCTAACCAGTCAACCAGTCAACCAGCTAACCAGTCAACCAGCTAACCAGTCAACCAGCTAACCAGTCAACTCAGCTAACCAGTCAACCAGCTAACCAGTCAACTCAGCTAACCAGTCAACCAGCTAACCAGTCAACCAGCTAACCAGTCAACCAGCTAACCAGTCAACCAGCTAACCAGTCAACCAGCTAACCAGTCAACTCAGCTAACCAGTCAACCAGCTAACCAGTCAACCAGCTAACCAGTCAACCAGCTAACCAGTCAACCAGCTAACCAGTCAACCAGCTAACCAATCAACCAGCTAACCAGTCAACCAGCTAACCAGTCAACCAGCTAACCAGTCAACTCAGCTAACCAGTCAACCAGCTAACCAGTCAACCGGCTAACCAGTCAACCGGCTAACCAGTCAACCGGCTAACCAGTCAACCGGCTAACCAGTCAACCAGCTAACCAGTCAACCAGCTAACCAGTCAACTCAGCTAACCAGTCAACCAGCTAACCAGTCAACCAGCTAACCAGTCAACCAGCTAACCAGTCAACTCAGCTAACCAGTCAACTCAGCTAACCAGTCAACCAGCTAACCAGTCAACCAGCTAACCAGTCAACCAGCTAACCAGTCAACCAGCTAACCAGTCAACCAGCTAACCAGTCAACTCAGCTAACCAGTCAACTCAGCTAACCAGTCAACCAGCTAACCAGTCAACCAGCTAACCAGTCAACCAGCTAACCAGTCAACCAGCTAACCAGTCATAATAAGCTTACGCTTCAACCACAAAGAAAACAATTGTCCTACCCTGCCCCAGGCCTCCGTCCCGCCCCAGGCCTCCGTCCTGCCCCAGGCCTCCGTCCTGCCCCAGGCCCCTGTCCTGCCCCAGGCCTCCGTCCTACCCAGCCACCTGCCTGCCTGCGTGACGCAAGGGTGCCAGGCAGGGCCACCCCAGAGGGGCTATGGGAGATACAGCCACCCACCAAGAGCACAGTGCAGGGTCACCCCAGAGGACAGCAGGGCACCAGGTCAGGCCTGGGATTCACCCTGCATGCCAGAGTGACAGGACCCTTCTCTGGGGACACAACAGGACGACCAAAACAGCCACCGCTGAGCCTAGCTAGTTAGGGCCAACGGACGCTGGGTGATTTGGCTTCACTGTGCCTAGGAGACAGAGACTGTACAGAAAGATGGGATAGATTAGATAGATTAGACAGATAGTCAGTCTTTACAGTGTTGTGCCTTATAGTCATGTAAGAGGAGAGGCTTTCCCTGAAGCAGTTTGCTCTAACTGCCCAGGGCAGAATGGAGGCACCAAGTTATCAGTGACCAACCAACTAAGAGGAATGTCTCCTGCTCTCTGCTTGAGCCATGATTGAATTAGACTCTGCTCATTAGCTGTTCACTGAGCGAGGACAACATCTGATACCATAACATCCATTCCCTCCAGCCACATTGTGCGCTATAATATTCTCCTCAGGTTCAAAATGTGTCTCAAGTGAATAGTTCTCAGATAGTGATGCCGAGTTTTTAAACCATAGCAGATTAAAAAAACAGCACCTCAGCCAAGCTGCTTAACCAACCCTCAACAGGCAGCCAGTGACAGGAATGGAGAGCATTACAGAAGAAAGAAAATAGCCTGAATGAACCCTGGCTGGCTGGAGGTATTTCTAGAAACCTCGTTGGTCTCCGGATCAGATCGTGTTACTCATGAGGTCATAGCCCCCCTATGAGGTAATAGCCCCCCTATGGACGCGCTATTTCCTGATCACACCCATAAAGCTGCCCTGCTGCACCTGATGGACACATCACTGGTGGCTGGACGTCCTCTCGCCATGAATAGCATACGAGTGGCAAACATGTCGCCTCGTCAAAGTGGAGGGTTGTATTTTGCATTCAGTAGGCCTTAAAGGATGCTCCGCTAGTTTCACCAAGATGTGAGAACTGACTGAGAAGTGTTGTTAAATGCTTGCCGTTGTAGGTGCATCACATTTGAGCTTCATTGGAGATTGAGGTTTAGCGACAGGACAGGACTGACTAATTAAGATACTCTGAGAAGCAGAACTTTCATAAAGAATAAAGCGTTCAGAAGGAGCACTTTTAAAGTAGTCACGCTAGGTGGCATTACAACTCGATGCTTGGACTTCGCCTGTATGTGGACTGGATTTAAATATATATAGCCTAGGGCCCTAACCCTAACCCTAGGGCCCTAACCCTAGGGCCCTAACCCTAACTCTAGGGCCCTAAGCCTAACCCTAGGGCCCTAACCCTAACCCTAGGGCCCTAGGCAACCAGGCATCAGAGTACCACAAAACTAACACACGTCCATTTAAAGTGAAACTCCATAAACGTGAACAAAAAACACAAAAACACCATAATGTGAGTTGAAGACAGAGAAAAAATGAAACATGAAAGAGTTGTCCTAAACCTTAAATAAATAATTACACAGCTACTGAATGATATTACCTTAAGTGTTCTCCAACAGTTCCCAGCACACTGGAGGTCAGTCATTGAGTGATTGAGTGATTTGTTCCACCTGATCAGCCACCTGACGAATAATGACGTCACTCCCTCATTGACGAGCGCACGTGTCCAGAGTCTCAGCCAATAAACAGGCTTTATCCTCGCGCTTTCTCCTATCAACATATTGACTAATAGATTTGTCTTGTTTACAAGAACTTTGACCTGAGAAAGTCTCCTAAACAGATAACACTGGTCCATTAATACAGTAAACCCTCCGGTCACTACATGTCAGACAGGTAGACGTGGTGGAGGAGTGATGCGGGTCGATGTCCTGGACAGACGGACTGGGTTCATTGGGTCGAGGTCCTGGACAGACGGACTGGGTTCATTGGGTCGAGGTCCTGGACAGACGGACTGGGTTCATTGGGTCGAGGTCCTGGACAGACGGACTGGGTTCATTGGCTCATTGCAACAGCAGCGAGATATTGTGCGATTTTATTTAGAATCAGAATCCTCATGAATTTGGCAATGCAGAAAAAGATACTAGGACATTATTATTTCAAATCTGGATGTACAATAATTAAATAATTACATAATAAACCATATGATGGCAGGAAGCAAACACACAATGTCAAAAGTGCATTGTTAACAAAACAGACACGTGGACATGTTGCACACCCCATCACAGGAGAGGATGAGGAGGAGTGCTCATTACTGTGTATTAGTCAGGGAGGGAACTAGACATTGGTTTCCAGTCGGGCTTGATCTGAGCTTGTGACCTTTACATCTGTTTTTAAAAGATAATTAAATGTCCTACATGGATTTAATCATTATTTTCTTTTGTGCAATTAACATTTTATTATACAGTAGAACAATCGTAAAGGTATAGACATTTGGAACTGAACCTTCACAATAACAAAACACATAAAGGAGGTCACAGAAGCGGTGTTTCTGAGGAAGGTGGGAGATCTGTTATTCTACCAGAAACACCTGAAATGAGACAGACGCTGACGGTTAGCCTCACAGGCATGCTGCAGAGTAGACACGCTGACGGTTAGCCTCACAGGCATGCTGCAGAGTAGACACGCTGACGGTTAGCCTCACAGGCATGCTGCAGAGTAGAAACCTGGCTTACAGACAGACACTGCTCCAGTCATCCAACCACTGTCTGGATCTAGAGGACAAGCTACTGAGCTGTGTGACAGGGGAGTCCCTCCCCCCAGATGATCTGATACCTCACACAACACCACACCTATCGCTAGCAAGGGCCCCTCGTTTCTCTCTTTCACCCAACCGACCCTGCGTACAAAAAGGAAAACTAGAATGATCACAAAGAAGTTGAAACCTGTAAAAGCTGAATGGCTCATTTGGCAAATTAAACAAAGGTCTCTTTTGTGTGTGGGTGTGTTGACATTGATTAGTGTCAAGCCAGTGTGCACCACCCCGTCTGTCCAGGGCAGCTGACCGGACGGACCAGGGCAGCGCCAGGGCAGACGGGCGCACGGTACCACACAGACCAGAGAGCTGCAGTCTATAGAGGGTGAGGGGGTGGGGGGGGGGGCTCCCTGGGGAGAAAGAGAGTCTGGTCATTACAGTGGCCTCTCTGCAGAGGAGGAGGGGAGGATGACTGAGACTGGGAAGAGGGGAGGGAGGAGAAGGAGAAGGGATGACTGTGTAGGACTGCTGAGGAGGAGGAGGAGAGTACAGCCTGTAGGAGGACTGAGGAGGAGGAGGAGAGTACAGCCTGTAGGACTGCTGAGGAAGAGGAGGAGAGTGGCATGTTTCCCTTTGAGTCCACTGGCAGAGTGGGGAGGACTGGGGAGTTGAACTGGGGCCCGTCCCTCTCTCTCTCTCGTGTGTGTCGCTCTCTGTCTCTCTCTCATTTCTTCACGCAGCTGGGCCAGCTGAGACCCCCGCAGGACGCAGAGACGATGATGTAGAGGACCACCTGAGAGGGGCAGAAGGTCACAGCTCAGATCACACTGTAACAGACAGGAGTTCTGCTTTAGGTGTTGGACCAGGACTCACCAGGCAGATCACCACCAGGATGACGGTCAGCTTGAGGTTCTTCATGCACATGGCCCTCGCCAGGTTGCGGCTGGTGGTCTTGAAAGTGACCGACTGGAGGAGAGGACAGGAGAGCAGAGGTCAGCGCTGCCATTCCCACTCTGAACTGAATCTGAGTCAGACAGGAGGTGTGACTCACCGAATCCACCAGGTTCTCACTCTATAATGAATCTGAGTCAGACAAGAGGTTTGACTCACCGAATCCACCAGGTTCTCTGTCTTGTCAATCAACAACTCCAGCTTCTCTCCTCTTTGGGCTACAAGGTCTACAGAAGACAATATACACACTGTGTTAACTGGAAGAACTAACAATGTGCATACGCACACACAGTAAACTAGAACTGACATAGCTTTGTGAGACCATCCCCTTCTTACTCTTGTAAAG
>NC_140261.1:6591834-6619334 GCF_949987555.1 Borostomias antarcticus
CGACGGAATGTGGTCCACAAACTTGGCTCGTTGTGTGTTTTCAACATTCAGAGCGCAGTTGATGCTGCTGATCCCTCTCGAGTGACTTCTGGTTTCTAACCCGTTCTCATCCAGATCCCGTTCATCCAGATCCCGTTCCTGGTTTTGTGTCGCGAGATGTAGTTCTTTTGCTTTTTCTTCCGTTCACAATTCACGTGGTTTCCCACGGTTTGGACTACAGCCCCCATGATACAGCCCCGCCCCTTCCGGACTACAGCCCCGCCCCTTCCGGGCAGCAGAGCGCTTCTGTCGAAACGTCACATGTTTTCGTTCCTACGTCACATGTGTGCGCCTGTAGTCTCGGGTGTTCCAGCATGGCGGCGGAGGGGGAGAAGAAGGCGGTGCTGGAGATGGTGAGGGACATGTCTGATCTTTTGGAGTCAAACCACCGCTATAGCACGCTCACTATACCTGAAGATTTAACTGAACCAAATGTTCCCTAGCGTGCTTGTGTATCTAAAGAAAGCGGCTCCCTGTTCCAGGTTTAATGCTAGTTAGATAAAGTTATATCTGTCTTCAGTTGAGCAGAATGCGTATTAAGCGTAACGTTAGCGCTCATAGCAGTTTTATTTTAATGTAATCGGTATATTGTGTAATGTGTATTGCAGTTAGTTGGGTAACGTTGGTATTAGTAACGTTAATGCTTCTTAGCCAGTTCTCCGGTGGTGTTTCTGTCTGTTTGCTTCTGCGTCATCACGTGTGCGTCTGTGCGTCACCTCGCGCGCGCGCTAGTCATTCATGGTACAGCGGCCGATTGCGCATGCGTAATTATACACATTCAACACCAGATGGCACTATCACTTTCCTGCTTGCATATGACGTAGAACAGCGCGAAATGCACTGGGATTTAAATAGGCTTTATCAAATCTTTTTATTTTTATTACTGTGAATATCAATGAAAGTTTCTTTATTTTGGAAGAATGTATTGTTTGGTATCCTAACCCTGACAAACAGGAAAACACTGAGTACATGATTAATCTTATCATAATGGCTAAGTTCCATATTCATAAATGTAAATTTACAGGCAAAAAGCCATGTTTTACTGTCTTTAGCACAGAATGTACACTGTTTATCGATTAAATTCGACATGCTGTGAAACAAAAAGCTATTAAGACTATAACTGCTTGTACAGTGCTTAACATTTTTGTATAGATTATCCCCCTCCTAGCAGTGTTTTGTTAATGCGTTTAATTTACATACCTAAGATGTTGGTATTGATTGTTTTGTATAACATGTAAGGTGTTGATATTATAATAATAATTTTTAAAAAATTAAATAGGCTTTATGCCATGGATGTATTAATAGAACTGGGTGCGCTGACAATGTTGACGCCTCGTTCTTGAGAGTGAAGCTTTTTGAACAGGGCCACCGACCCCTTCTGACATGCGCAGTTGTGTTTTCTCTCGTCAGGCATGCGCAGTTGTGTTTTCTCATGTTTTAACCACGTGATTTGTTGACCCGGCCGCGTCCACGACATTCACACGTTCATGTGGATGTTTAATGCGCGTTCACCGCTCTCCCTGCTGTATTGCATGTCCCTGCATTAGCATTGTTAAGTAATTAAAAAATGATGCAAATAGTAATTGCAACTGTTGGTGAACGCGGCGGGGTCTGAGAAATGCACAACTGCGCATGTCAAAAAGGGGTTGATTCAGCAAGATGGCGCTGATCAAAATGTTTGAGGAAGTAAAGCGCAGCCTGGCCCCTTGCTATATGCACACGCTCTTCCGCATTCCCACTCAGCCATGGTCTTTACTCCCGGGGTCACGCTGGGGCGGTGTTAAGAGAACTGGCGTTTTTCACTCGGTCTCTGCAAGACTTACCAAGACTTTCGGTGAACGATGTAGGTCGGATTATTCAGGCATCTCGCTCTACCTCATCTCGCTCTACCTCATCTCGCTCTACCTCATCTCGCTCTACCTCAGCAAGTCAAAAAGAAAAGGGCTTCAAATTGTATGTTTCAAGCTACATCCACAATGACGAAGGTAAGGTCCAGACGTAATGGTGAGCTAACTGTTAGACCTTAGCATGTTTATGTCCCAGGCAACGCTAGCTAGCATGATTAACGTTATACTGCTAGCTAACGGTGTGTCTGTCTCTAACACATTTTCCTGATAATTATATTGTCAATCTCAGTTTCAAACAGGAATTCCACAGGTGAGGTCACAGTTAGGGCAGAATGCTACCGATCTATGAGGAAAAGCCAAAAGCCTCACAGCTTGAGCGTAAGGGACAGTTATCCTGCAGGTTCAGTGCAGGCTGGTTCATGAGACAAGTTCCTGTTTGTCAAATCAAGTTCATGTGAATCATATCACTGCTATGATATAACTTACTGCCAAAGAAGGCCACATGTTTCAGATGATACCCCATAAATAACACTAGTATGTAAAATCTGTAAAAGTAATGGGATTCACATAAACTAGATTGACTTCTGACTAAACACATGTTCTGTGTTCCTTGTAACTGTTCATACACGTTAGCTTCATAACCTATTTATGAAAAAGACTGTATGTTATATAACACTATAATTATATTGTTTATATTGCACTATAGGGGATTTTCACAGCTCCACTACTTCCTGAAATTAGGTGGACATCTTTATTTCCTGTCCTATACTATTGGATAAAGTGATTAACCAGGGGTACCTGGCTGAAGCACATGATCTAGCACACCTGATTAATCACTTTATACAATAGTATAGGACAGGAAATAAAGATGTCCACCTAATTTCAGGAAGTAGTGGAGCTGTGAAAATCCCCTATTAGTGAAACCTAATTTCAGAAGTAATTTCTGTAGTAAACGGGTTCTAGTCACCATTGGATAAACTGCATTTCACGGCCCCAGTACTACTTGTATTGTTCAACGGTAATAACGTTGAATCTAATGAAATGTAACGTATGCAACAGTATGTATTGTAACAGATGTACTGTGTGTTTTTGTAGATTTTGCTGAGGGACTCCCGACCTGTGCTACTGCAAAGCTGACAGTGTCCATGTGTAGCAGGTCCAGCTCTGTGCAGCACTTCTGCACCTGACTGCACATGACTGAGATCTGAAGATGACCTCTGTTCCCCAACACACAGCTGCACAGAGACGGAACCAAAATGGCATAAGCCAAGAACCATGGTAATTATATTTTTAAATGTAGTACTTTGATTTTATTTTATGGATGTTTGTTTCTGTCTATTAAAAAACCTTCTTGTTTATATGTAGGGTGTTAAACCTGGTCTGGTTAATGACACGGTCATTCTTTCAGCCAGACCTAGGGACAGACGACTCATGGAAGGCATCAGGTGGATATTATTATTATTATTGTTATTAAAGTACTTTTCTGTAGTAAAATTAAGCAAAATTACAGGAGAGAGTGAGCTTTAACGTCATTTGAGCACGAGAGTGATGCGGTCAGCAAGCAACACTGAAGTGCTCATGACATTCAAGATCACCCTCATGGAATTTTGCGATTATACTACCAACAAATAAAATGTATAATCAAAATGTGTTCATATTGTGTGTGGCATTTCGCTCTCGAAACACAAACCTGCTACTTTTTATGTCTGACTGAAAGTAGACCCTCCATAGCAACAGAGACGTAATGGTGTAGGCTTCCCGTTGTCACGGGCTGCGCCCCAAACGCAAGGCAGCTGTAACCGGTGCTGTCCCAAACGTGCTCCCTGCTGAGACAGGCTACGCATCATCTGTGTTACCCATCGCCGCAGCTTCCTAAACGGACGTTGACTCATTAAGTCAAACAATAAGCAAATCTTGTTTCTTTTTTTCTGTATCTTTTTCATAGGAGCAACTTGCATGGGGACTCGTCTCACCTCTTCCAACCCTTTCCACCCTCAGGGTGGATCAGGTGTTCAGGGACCTTCCCACTGATGGGGCTCCGCTGATCTCAATATATATCAGCTATATCCGCTGATGTAGCTTTGGTTGAATCTGCTTTCGGGTGCAAGAGGGAAGTGTGTTATCCTCCCACATGCCAAGGGGGGGTGAGAGGGTGCCGAAAACCGTCCGCACAGTGATGCCCCCCCCCCCCCCACACACACAATTGCCACTTCATGATCATCACCTGGGACCCTTTACCTGTTCTTTTGTCTGCACTGAACATCAGCACCATCACATGATGTCCCTGGAAACAACCCTGGAGACAGCACACAAAATAGAGAACAGTACAAAAGAGCAGAGCTCCTGCGCTGAGTGGCTCCGCATCACCTCCTCCAAATTCAGAGAGGCCTGTCACACCAGGACACAGAGCTGTCACACCAGGACACAGAGCTGTCACACCAGGACACAGAGCTGTCACACCAGGACACAGAGCTGTCACACCAGGACACAGAGCTCTGGGGACACCTGTCACACCAGGACACAGAGCTGTCACACCAGGACACAGAGCTCTGGGGACACCTGTCACACCAGGACACAGAGCTGTCACACCAGGACACAGAGCTCTGGGGACACCTGTCACACCAGGACACAGAGCTGTCACACCAGGACACAGAGCTCTGGGGAACACCTGTCAGAAGGCCTCTGAGACTGGGCCATCAGGCTGCAGACAGGAAGAGGGGGCTTGACATGGGACATGCAGAGCAAGGGAGGTTAACCACCATCCTTGTGGGTTCCTTATCCCCCCTGACGCACCATGGATGGGGTCGACACCTGATGGGATTGTGTACGATCCAAAGGAGGAGCCGAAGTTTGGCCTTGTTGAAATCAAATGCCCTAATCTAACAAGCTATGTGGACTGCTCCTATATTAAGATAAGTGAGGGTACACACACACTGAGGCAATCCCATCCTTACTTTTGGCAGATCCAGGGCCAGATGTTGGAATGGACTGGTGTGACTTTGTTGTCTATAAACAGGAAGACATGTTCATTCAGAGGATCAGGAACTCACCCAAAAAATTAAAGAGAAAATTTACCATTTCTTTTTTTATTTTTAACTCCCCACTTCCTTCGGTAAAAAGATTGAGATAGGTGTTACGGAACGGGCTCTGATCGCGTCACCAGCGCCCACTCCTCGTCCCTCGACCTCCCTGTGTCTCCCTTCCCGTGCTCTCTCATGCCTCCCTGGAACCCCACGGACTGACCCGCCCCCTGGAATTGACCGTCGTTCTTGCCCCCGGATACCCCCTCGGGCCGTAACCCCCCTCGGACTCGACCCTCGCTCTCCCTCTCGGACAACCCTCCTGGATTCTGGACATTGTTTGTTGCTAGGCGCACGCACATTGATTCAACACTCCTACCATTTACATAATACCCCCCCGCCTGGTGGCTACACCCACACATAGCCTGCATTGCACTCACACAGAATATTTACACACACCACCTACCCCAAGCCCTATTTCCTGTTGTTGAAGTGTAGGCTACTGACCTATTGACCTCTAGGTGATGGCTCATTATGTGAAGTCCCTACCACGGCTTATAGAACCTCAACACCAGGTTTTAATGTTATCCGTGGCTCATGAATCTAATATGTTCTTGCTTAAGATAAGTGAGCTGTAAAAATTCTTCCCTGACCCCTCTCAACAAGGCGATCGAGCAAGCTCCTGGAGTATGTTTGTCTACCGGCTAAGAACATTTATAAAACAATCAATAACATTAAATTACATTTTCAGAGTAAGAGAGGCTAATAACATCATAGGAGAGACATGGCAAACACTGGTGTATGTCTGAATGTGCCTGGGCCCAGATAGAGGCAGGGGTCAGGGGTAGGATCGGGGTAGGAAAAGGATACGGACCCTGGTTAGGGGAAGGGGACAGAGCGGTGCCACTTGATTTAGACCTCTGTTCGTGCTCACAGCTCAAAGGTCAACTCCTCAGTGTCAACTCACACACACCCATTCCTCTTCAACCTCCCTCTCCGGAGGAAAGGCCCAGGTTAGACCCTCTTCAGCCTCCCTCTCCGGAGGAAAGGCCCAGGTTAGACCCTCTTCAGCCTCCCTCTCCGGAGGAAAGGCCCAGGTTAGACCCTCTTTATCCTCTTCCACCTCCCTCTCCGGAGGAAAGGCCCAGGTTAGACCCTCTTCAGCCTCCCTCTCCGGAGGAAAGGCCCAGGTTAGACCCTCTTTAGTCCACCTGGGCGGACGGGCCTAATCACCCTGCTGTAAGACCTTTAAGATAAATCTCAATCATCAATTCAATGACTCAAGCAAGATATATCAATACTCACCAAACCAATAAAGGCGAGGAGAAAATATCTGATGCAAGGGTAAAAAGCTTTATATAAAATTTTATGTTATACATAAGTTACAGATAATTCAGTTACATGAAAAATACAGGTTACAAAAGAAAAAGATGAAGGAGAATAGCTCCCAGATCTCCAGCCTCTGACTTCTTCCACGCCTCTGTTGGTGGAGAGAAGAAGTGCCTCTCTCTCCTCGCGAGCTGTTTTTTGAACCCCCTTCCTGGAGGGCAGGGTGTTGACGTCACGTCTCTTCGGGTGAACACAGTCCTTCTCTCCTCCCGGGCAGATTAACAATCCCTGCATTCAACACCTTATCTCTCTCACCCACAGCAGGACATCACAGAATAAATGTCTAATTAACATCTTATTAAATATCCTACTTTAAGCATTACCTATAAACTCAAACAGTTGATACATTGATACATTCTCCAATCGTTACATTGTCATTACTATCTCACACGTATACAAGATTACATAGTTGATCTTGATTAAGAACAGATACATGACTTATAAATGTCTACTTCTACTTTAAGGCTGTGTGTCCACCAACGAGCTGTATGTAGCTGAACAGCGCCAAGCTCACAGCTGCGTAGAGAAGCACTAGAGCCGGGGTTTAGAGCTGGCTAGGCTACCCATGTTTTACAGCTACGTTGGCAACGAGTGTCGTGTTTTTGCAGACTGCAGATTAACTAGCCTGGTTAAGATAGCTAGCTAATGGTAGCTAGTGCTAACGTTCGCTGTCTCTGCGGTTTTGCCAAAAACCGACTGCTGTCGTCATCAGAACAGCCGTTTCCAGCCTGCGCTCTAGCTCAAAAAGTTAAACTTTTTTCAACTGCCAAAAAACCCTAGAGCTCATGGCGCTGTAGCGCTTGGAACACAGCTCTCGTCTCTATAGCGCCCTAGAGCTCATTACCCGTTGTGAACAATGAGAAAACAGCGCTAGCTCTAAAATACAGCTTGCCGGTGGACACACAACCTAAGTTATTAAATTTCCAATAGATAATATTCACTTTAAGTAGTGTTACCTGCTTGATTACACCTTCTACTTTTAAGCCTGTTATTCGCATCTTTACACACTAAAGGCTGTTATTGTTTCTTAGGCAGTTCATCCAACACTATCCCTTTGTTCCTTCTGATAAGCGCCGGACCCTGGCTAGAGAGAGGGGGGGGGTCCTTATCACCAGAGCTAGCCGGGCCCTTGTCAGTTCCATGTGTGTGTGGACCATTCATTATTCATCCATCCATCTGTTTTTTCGAGGGATCCGCTTATAATATTTATTACTACCTTTCCGGCCTGTCCCAGGTGCTTGGGCCGGATCTGTCCCCGTAGGCCTCTGGTCTCATGTCTCTCTTGGGCCTAGTGTTCCAGCCCTTGGTGCACTTGACAGTACACCTCGTTCCTGGTGGTCGGGATCACTACAGCTGTCCTATATGATTGAATTAAGTGAATAAGTGTTAAGTGAATAAGTGATTTGTGTGGAAGACCCAGCGCACACCTGATAAATCACTTAATTCAATCATATAGGACAGGAAATAAAGATGCCAAGTGACTTTCTAGGAACAGAAATGTGCAGCTCCAGTCACACTGCACATGTGCAATCCTCCAGCAAAAGACCGCCACGCCCCCGTGAACTCTTTTATTGTCCCTAGGTGACTTTCAGGAAGTAATGGAGCTGGAGCACAGAGCCTATAGGAGTAGGACTCACTTCCTGTTTAATAGCTGACTTACCTTTTATCACCCGCCGCCACCAGCGAGAGAAGGGTTCCGTGTTTTTCTTCATGAACTTCTCACATTGAGAGGAAGGAGGAACATGAATGCCAAACCACAGTTTAATTTAGTGTTACTTTAAAGTATCTAATTTCATGTATGTCATTTCATGTTATGTTATATAAAGTAAAAAATGTATAATCCATTTTAAGTCTATGTATTTCAATAAACTAATATTCAATAACGAACAATATAAAATGAATAAGTACATACAGATTAATTATATTTACATATTTACAATTGTTTTGTCCTTGGAAAAAGTGAACATAATCTAACACTTTGGCTTCTTTGCCCAAGCCTTAACTAGAGGTCAGTTTTCATAGTTTGTCAGGAGACATGCCACAGTGTAGAGCTCATCTATGTTTCCAAACAGCCGGAGTGGAATCTCTGTGTCAAAGCGGCGTATGAGGCGCTCCATATACACCCTGACGTGTGCGATGGCCTGGGTCTCCCTCACTTCACAGAACTGTAAAGTTATCCCTCCTGATAGCGACCATCCATTTTCGCCTAGTTTCCTCATCGGACGGAAATGTATGAAAACTAAGTGCTGTGCTGTACTTACTAGACACTTGACACAAAGGTACCCAGCAGTGTTCTGCATTAGTGCTCTCCATCCGGTGTTGCAACTTATATTTATTATTCAGAGGCATCGCTAGCTGTAAACAAAAGACGATGGAACGGAAGTGAAAGCCATGGCTGAGATTTTACCGGAACTACGTCAGCACCACCATGTGCATATAGACTATTCAAAAGACGAGTGCGCGTCTATTACCTGTATTGCGGTACTCGGTGAATCCCTCTCGGAAATACAGTTTGTTATAGTAGGGTCATTACAGCTTTTCCCTCGCAATGGTATTGCCAATCAAACATTGGGCCAGTGTAATTGAGCTATACTACTGAGGAAATACATGTCTTAAATACACACACACATGAAATACACACACACATGAAATACACACACACATGAAATACACACACACATGAAATACACACACTCCGCGGCTCCACTCCGAGCCCGCCTCTCTCCATCTCTCGCTCTCTCACACACACACACACACTCTCGCTTTCTGATTAAGAATAATTAGCTGTAGCTTACTATAAATGAATATAGCCCATATTGAAGGAAATGTCAATTGGAAATGTTTTTTGTATCGTATTTGGTAGACAATAAAATCTGAATTCTTGATGACTCATCCGAATGGCACGTGTATATGAATTCAGGACTTCTCCCTAATATGCAGAAATATGACTTTTACAGTGTTCAGGTCCTCTCCCTCTGCGAAGCCATGGGAATGATTTGACTTCTACAGTGTAGTTCTGGAGGAATTTCATTACAAAGTCTTACTGTACGCGGATCAGAAATGTCTCTTTCTCACATTTGACGAGCCATAAAATCTCAAATATCCTTAGCTCAAGAGGAACGCTTATGGATATGTGTTCTGGACCTCTCACTCTACAAACCCCTGCAATAATATTTGACTTCTACAGTATAGTTTTGGAGAACTTCCATTACAAGTTCTTACTGTACGCAGATCAGAAATGTCTCTCTCTCATATTTGACAAGCCATAAAATCTGAATTTTGCATAGCTCATGAGGAAGGCTTATTGATATGTGTTCGGGACCTCTCCCTCTTCAAACCCACAAAATAATATTTGACTTCTACAGTGTACACTGAACACTCTAAAAAAACATTTCTGCATATTAGGGAATTCCAAAATTCGTATACACGTGCCTTTCGGATGAGTTATCAAGAATTCCGATTTTATTGTCTACCAAATATGATACAAAAAACACATTTCCACACACAACAGACATTTCCTTCAATATGGGCTATTTCACTCTTCTTTTGAATTGAACGTGGAAGAAAAATGTGCAGCTCATTTGACTGTAGAAGAAGAAAGTGCGGCCAGCTTGACCGCATGCATTTGATGACGTGTAGCGGAGTTCTCCTCCCTCCGGACGATCCATTCTAGCATCAACCCAAGTGAGGAGGGTGGTAAGCGATTCTGATGAGCGACACAGAGAAACTTGTGACAGTGGTGCCGTTGACTCCCAGTTGAGCTCAACTCGACCAGCAGGGGTCGCTGTGGTAACGTTGTCGTGTGTTTGTGTAACGTTGTTGTGTATTCGCCCAAGATTGAGCGTGGGCAAGAATTTGAACGCTTGATGGCGGGCGTGACGGACGTTTGGGGGTGACGCTGTCGTGATCGTCATAGCGATAACACCTGTCATCAGGAGTGCGATTGTGAGATTTATTCACGTGAAAATGTGTTTCAGATGTTTGGATAGATTGGGGAGCACTACAATACTAACCTGACTCGCCAGATGGTTTGCTTCACATAACCATCTGAAAACTCTCCATTGGAAACTGGAGCAGGGCAGGCACTTTCAACAATAGGGGAGGACCGGGACAAATGAAACACTTTTTGGTTTGATCAGATTTACACAGAAATGAATAAAGATAGAGATTCCATTTTTTGATTACAAACAACTTGTACATGTCCTTTACTATTATTAGTTGTAAGTTTCGTTCTGTGGTGTAACAGAGTGAAACAGATGAGTGGGACGAGTGAAACTGATTGTTTTGCTTATTGTGTTTTGTAGCGGTCTATTTGGGGTTTGTAATTATCTTAACTTTCAACACATGTATAATTAGACCCAATTTAATGCAATTGATGCTATGTATTCGTAAACCATGGGCAAAATGTCAAGCGCCTCTCGTTCTAAGCGCAGAAGCCATTTAGCTACGCGTCCACCCCATGGATGTATTAATAGAACTGGATAGGGTCACTGACTGCTCGAAAGAGTGAAGCCCTATTGAACCGCGCCATCTTTGAAAAAACGCGTCACTGATACCTTTAACTGCGTATGTCAAAGGTATCAATGACGTGTTCTTGTAGTCCACGAACAGATTGCGTTCATGGCTCTCCCCGCTCTGAGTTAGCGAAGCGTCTTGCTAATTAATCTACTTTCGTCAAATATATCAGTTGGAAAACTTTATCCAGGCATTTTAGTTTTAAACAGTATAATTGTGACAACATGTTTTGTTTGCTAGTAGGTAGTATTCATTCTGTTCACAACAACGCGATGTGCAGCCGTCAATGTTGACGAATCAAACACAAGCGTGTGAGCGCAGGGCCGCGTGTGAGCGCAGGGCCGCTCTTGCGTTTGATGCGTCAACATTGGCGGATGCCATTCACTTTAAATGGCTGCAGCCGAATGGCATTCTGGTTCCATTGTTGTCCTGGTGCGTTGCGTTGCTAGCATCAAAAGTTGAGAAATGTTCAACTTTCAGATGCGTTACTGGAGTTGCCGACCAATCAGATGTCTTGACGGAGAAAGACGTCATCGCAAGGCTGGATTTTCAAATTTTTCGACACTAAACGAAAAGCCGGGTGGGTTTTCAAAATAGTGCGCTAGCAGGTTCGGAGAATCTACTGGCTGTTGCGAGCGCAGTTTCGGACAATGTGATTGGTTGTTGCGTGCAGCAGACACGCCTTCCGCCATACGTTGACGGAACTTTTCTCAACTCAAACGCAAGCTACGCGAGCAACGCGACGCAACTGAACCACAACGCAACCACAATTCTGTTCGGCAACGCATGATTCCGCTCCATTCAAAGTGAATGAGAAGCGTCAAAGTTGAAACATACGCCAATACATCAATAGCCAAAAGCACGCAATTACAATTCAGATAGTACTTTATTCACATAGGCTAGAAAACAAATACCACCACATGTCTAGCCTAATGAATTTAATTACGTACTGACACAGTCAACTCGGTCTCCATATATAAACTTTGATCGTAGAGGACAGGGTGATTGATTACTAGGGCTGTCAACTGAGCTCAGAAATTACATTCGAATTTCTCTCTTAAACAATAAAAAATATTCGATTATTGGTATTATATTCTGCATAGAAAATAACGCATAATGGATGTAATGTCAGAACTGGTCAGTACTGTTATAACCACAAGAGGGCACTCGTCGCCCATTGTCAAGAACAAGCACAGAAGGTAACGTGAACTATTTATCTCGTGTCTGTCTCTGACAACATTCCAGTGTTGATGGGATTCAGGTATTTAAGTAGCCTAACCCCCAGTCAACATGGGTGACGTTTAGTGCAAACGGCGACGCTGTGAAAACGGACACGTGGAAGAAGCGTTGTGAAACAGCTATTCCTGTGCCTCCTCCGCATGACCCCAGGAACGCCGTTAAATTTCACAACAAAACACACACCGGACATGAACACCGGCTGGAGACCATCAATCATGACAGGAGTGTCGAGCTGAATCCCAATCTGAGTGCGCAAACCGCACTTGCGGCCCCTCGCACTTGTGGCCTGAGGCCTGAGCACTTAATTGAGTCAGCTGGAAGGGCCAGAGGGTGCAGGGCCGTGAATTAAATGGGACAGCACTTCCAGGCTGCGTTCCGAATCGCATACTTCTACTTCTTACTACCAGTACCTACTACAGCTGCCCTTAGAAAGTATGTACTTTGCAAGCAGTAGGCATCCAATTGGGACATACTACCTTGTCATAACATTGCGCCTTGAAATTTGCCCACATCCGTCGCTGTCCATAACGCGACATTCGTCTACAGCTGTCACGACTCACACATGTGACGCACATTTCCGTTGCGCACAGGATTGTGGGTCAGAATAGCCAGAAAAGCCTGCTGGCTTGCATACTGCAAAATACGACCGGATGTAGTAGGACATCCTGGTATTTTTGCCATACTGCATGTGGCATACTATGTATTGGGACATACTACATCCTGTTTTGGCATACTATATAGTAGGGTAGTATGCGATTCGGAATGCCAGTTTCGCTCAATGCCCCTCCCACTTCGTTTTCATTGGCTGCCGCGTTCCTCCGACGCAGAGGCTGCTCTGACGCTCCTTCAGCTCTGCAAATTGACCGATTGACGTCTGTTTTAATTTAATAATAATTAAAAAATTAGGTTGGGTGGGATATGTTTGCAGAATGTGGATTTCAAGATAAATGTTATCTGCAAATGTCATCATTTATGTGTGATGCACTGGGATCATGACTCGGATGCACTCAAGCACTGTGTCACATGAGACGCGGTGGGCTGTGGGTATTTTCTGCTCCTAAGTCCGTGAAATTGCGGACTTTCGGTAAGTGCGGTTACAGTGCGCAAAATGGCGGCGTGGCGCACTTGTGGACCTAGCAATTCCGTTTGGGACCCTGAGCCCTCTTGGACTTAGCGGGAACGCGCATGTAAGGCCACAAGGCCGCGAGTGCTCTGCACTTTCGCCTAAGTGCGCGATTTGGGATTCAGCTTCGGTCAAGGTGGCCCACGCCAGTTAGACCCGCTGTCTTGGCTACACAAACACTGAAAACTGCATCACACAACCACAACAATCAAGACATGAACACAACGTTACAAAAACAATGTTTCAAACCGCCTCCACGGGTTGCTATACAGTAGTCTCTCCACCGGGGGGCGCTGGTGTTTGCACACAGACTCCAGGCTCTGACAGTTGATCGTCCTCTCCTGTGCATCTCTGAGATTGAAACCATGCAAATAAATGAGTCGTTGTGCACTAATCGCGCATTACTTACAATGCAGGATTCAGAGCTGCTGTCCAGGTTGTGATTTAATGAGCCTGATGTTGAGGTTGTGGTTGTGTTTTAGGTTCAGGCTGATGTTGAGGTTGTGGTTGTGTTTTAGGTGCAGGCTGATGTTGAGGTTGTTGTTGTGTTTTAGGTGCAGGCTGATGTTGAGGTTGTGGTTGTGTTTTAGGTGCAGGCTGATGTTGAGGTTGTGGTTGTGTTTTAGGTGCAGGCTGATGTTGAGGTTGTGTTTTAGGTGAAGGCTGATGTTGAGGTTGTTGTTGTGTTTTAGGTGCAGGCTGATGTTGAGGTTGTGTTTTAGGTGCAGGCTGATGTTGACGTTGTTGTTGTGTTTTAGGTGCAGGCTGATGTTGAGGTTGAGGTTGTGTTTTAGGTGCAGGCTGATGTTGAGGTTGTGTTTTAGGTGCAGGCTGATGTTGAGGTTGTGTTTTAGGTGCAGGCTGATGTTGAGGTTGTGGTTGTGTTTTAGGTGCAGGCTGATGTTGAGGTTGTTGTTGTGTTTTAGGTGCAGGCTGATGTTGAGGTTGTGGTTGTGTTTTAGGTGCAGGCTGATGTTGAGGTTGTGTTTTAGGTGCAGGCTGATGTTGAGGTTGTTTTTGTGTTTTAGGTGCAGGCTGATGTTGAGGTTGTGGTTGTGTTTTAGGTGCAGGCTGATGTTGAGGTTGAGGTTGTGTTTTAGGTGCAGGCTGATGTTGAGGTTGTTGTTGTGTTTTAGGTGCAGGCTGAGGTTGAGGTTGTGTTTTAGGTGCAGGCTGATGTTGAGGTTGTGTTTTAGGTGCAGGCTGATGTTGAGGTTGTGGTTGTGTTTTAGGTGCAGGCTGATGAGGTTGTGGTTGTGTTTTAGGTGCAGGCTGATGTTGAGGTTGTGGTTGTGTTTTAGGTGCAGGCTGATGTTGAGGTTGTGGTTGTGTTTTAGGTGCAGGCTGATGTTGAGGTTGTTGTTGTGTTTTAGGTGCAGGCTGATGTTGAGGTTGAGGTTGTGTTTTAGGTGCAGGCTGATGTTGAGGTTGTGTTTTAGGTGCAGGCTGATGAGGTTGTGGTTGTGTTTTAGGTGCAGGCTGATGTTGAGGTTGTGGTTGTGTTTTAGGTGCAGGCTGATGTTGAGGTTGTGTTTTAGGTGCAGGCTGATGTTGAGGTTGTTGTTGTGTTTTAGGTGCAGGCTGATGTTGAGGTTGAGGTTGTGTTTTAGGTGCAGGCTGATGTTGAGGTTGTGTTTTAGGTGCAGGCTGATGTTGAGGTTGTGGTTGTGTTTTAGGTGCAGGCTGATGTTGAGGTTGTTGTGTTTTAGGTGCAGGCTGATGTTGAGGTTGTGGTTGTGTTTTAGGTGCAGGCTGATGTTGAGGTTGAGGTTGTGTTTTAGGTGCAGGCTGATGTTGAGGTTGTGTTTTAGGTGCAGGCTGATGTTGAGGTTGTTTTTGTGTTTTAGGTGCAGGCTGATGTTGAGGTTGTGGTTGTGTTTTAGGTGCAGGCTGATGTTGAGGTTGTGGTTGTGTTTTAGGTGCAGGCTGATGTTGAGGTTGTTGTTGTGTTTTAGGTGCAGGCTGATGTTGAGGTTGTTGTTGTGTTTTAGGTGCAGGCTGATGTTGAGGTTGTGGTTGTGTTTTAGGTGCAGGCTGATGTTGAGGTTGTGTTTTAGGTGCAGGTTGATGTTGAGGTTGTGGTTGTGTTTTAGGTGCAGGCTGATGAGGTTGTGGTTGTGTTTTAGGTGCAGGCTGATGTTGAGGTTGTGGTTGTGTTTTAGGTGCAGGCTGATGTTGAGGTTGTGGTTGTGTTTTAGGTGCAGGCTGATGTTGAGGTTGTTGTGTTTTAGGTGCAGGCTGATGGGGCCGACGAGGGTTGTGTGACATTCGTTCTCCACGAGGAAGACCACACGCTGGGGAACTCCCTGAGATACATGGTCATGAAGAGGTCAGTCGCTCACACTTAACCTTTAACCCGCTTTAACCATAAATTATTATTTTTTATTACAATTACCCTCTCAACACAACCCTAACCTAGTGGCAAAAGGGATATGTTTAATTGGTGGACAATTGTATTTGAATAGACTGATTGGTTGATCTTATTAGTGAGCGAGCTACTCATATTACCTGGGTCGATGATCTCTGGTAAATTAGGTCTATAATGATATTATTCCTATTGCAAATGACCCCTTTAGAAACAACATATAGATATACCACCCTGTGCTGTAAAAGTAAAGTGTGTGTGTGTGTGTGTGCGTGCGTGCGTGCGTGTGTTTACGCGTGTGTGTGTATGTGTACGCGTGTGCGTGCGTGCGTGTGTGTACGCGTGCGTGCGTGCGTGTGTGTGTGTGTGTGTGCGTGTGTGTGTTTCCTCAGTGTGGACGTAGAGTTCTGTGGGTACAGCATCACACATCCCTCAGAGAGCAAGATCAACTTTCGTATCCAAACCCGAGGTGAGACGCATTCCTCTATTTATTCTGGCTTTACTCTCCCTCACTAACTCTCTCCGTGTGTGTGTGTGTGTGTGTGTGTGTGTGTGTGTGAGAGAGAGAGGGAGAAAGAGAGAGAGAGAGAGTATAAGACCTAGAAAGAGAGAGGTGCTTTCGAGTTCTGTCCCCAGCTGAGGGAGGAATGTCATTGAGTGGCTGAGCCAATAGGTTTGGGGATCGTTTTGATGATTGATTCCCATGCTGCTTAGTGAATACGGTTACTATCAAATCTTGGTTCGGATTCTAATGTTTTTTGGAGAGAGAAAAACAAACAAAAATATTCCAATAACAAATATAACCAACTTACCTAAACGGAGGAGACTTACTGTAGTCTCTCTCCAGACTCAAATATTACATTGAATCGCTCCGCATACTACATAATAAAGTCTGTATACTACATAATAGAGTCTGTATACTACATAATAGAGTCTGAGACACTTTGCCGCTCAAGCTGGTGTTCTGAGGGCGTATCGACGGGTCAGAATTGAAAGAGTGACAGGTCGTAGCAGCAAATGAGAGACGCTAGCCCAGGTTAGATGGGTGGGGCATATCTTTGGGTGGGAACGCCTAATCGCGAAAGTCGTTGCTGATTGGTGTCGCAGATTCCTGCGAAACCAATGAATTGCCAGGATTTGGGCACCAGATTTTTGCGTGAAGTGTCCCAGACCCATAGAGAGATCTGCAGCGTGCAGTAACGTAGTTAGCGTAGCTTACATAGTGTATCAGTGAAAGAACTCTCATGGGTCTGGCGTTGAGACTAGCGGAGACTTGACCATAGATGTAACCCTTCAATGCTCGGTGACATAATCTTCCCCTTCATGGCTACTGTGAAAGTAGTTTCTGTACTAGAGTTGGAGTGTGGTCTCTGGGGATAAACTGGAGGTGGAGGGTGCTCTCTGAACTGGAGGTGGAGGGTGCTCTCTGAACTGGAGGTGGAGGGTGCTCTCTGAACTGGAGGTGGAGGGTGCTCTCTGAACTGGAGGTGGAGGGTGCTCTCTGAACTGGAGGGAGGGTGCTCTCTGAACTGGAGGTGGAGGGTGCTCTCTGAACTCACGGTGAACCACAATAGACACTGGACTGAGGGAAATGAATTTAATTCATTAATTCAATACCGGAGGCTGTTTTACTTCATTAATTAATTTACTTCACATTGCACAACACAAACCTTTCTTCAGGCGTCGAGGGTGGAAATAGTTCCCTGCATTTCTCCCACCCAAACCGTCCTCCTCCAGGGCAGCCAGGAGCAGTGGGCAGCCATCGTTCATGGCACCTGGGGACCAAGTCCAAGTGCTCAGTCCAGGTCTTGGTCAGGGCGTCTGTAGAGCGTCTGTTCTTCTGCATGTTTTGGGTATTGGGTTCCTTGGGAGGAAACCCTGGCGAACATGGGGAGAACATGCAACCTCACACAGAAAGACCCGGAGACCTCCTAAACCCTGGCGAACATGGGGAGAACATGCAACCTCACACAGAAAGGCCCGGAAACCTCCTTGCTGTGAGGCGCCAGTACTACTGTCTGTACTGCGCCACCGTGCCGCACGTGAGGGATGTTGGGATTCAGTGTCTTGCTCAAGAACACGTTGGCACAACGCAGGGAGTTGGGATCAAACCGGGGACCTTGCGATCCCCAGCCGGCCACTCTTACCTCTGTTCTACATGCACTATGCAGAAGTAAGGAACCGAAGCAAAATGGATATGCACGTGTCTCATTGAATCCCTGGTTCTTGGAAATTTGGAACCAGTCTTTGATACCCAACTGTAACTGTCAATAATAATACATATATATTTAAATAGAAATACATTTTATTTAAAAAGCACTTTTCATTGTGAAACAATCACAAAGTCATTGAGGAAACGGTGACACTAATTAATATAAATGTATACACATTACATACAAAAAGCATTTCTAAATAAGTAGGTCTTTAGACAAGTCTTAAAAGAACTCAGAGGCTGTGGTGCCCTCAGATTTTCAGGACATTTCAAAGATGGGGCGGGGGGCAGCTGTGCAAAAGGCCTGATCTCCCATAGAGCAGAGCTTGGTCCTGGGGTATGAAGAAGCAGGGTCTCCATAGAGCAGAGCTTGGTCCTGGGGTATGAAGAAGCAGGGTCTCCATAGAGCAGAGTTTAGTCCTGGGATATGAAGAAGCAGGGTCTCCATAGAGCACAGCTTGGTCCTGGGGTATGAAGAAGCAGGGTCTCCATAGAGCACAGCTTGGTCCTGGGGATGAAGAAGCAGGGTCTCCATAGAGCACAGCTTGGTCCTGGGGTATGAAGAAGCAGGGTCTCCATAGAGCACAGCTTGGTCCTGGGGTATGAAGAAGCAGGGTCTCCATAGAGCACAGCTTGGTCCTGGGGTATGAAGAAGCAGGGTCTCCAATAGAGCAGAGCTTGGTCCTGGGGTATGAAGAAGCAGGGTCTCCATAGAGCAGAGCTTGGTCCTGGGGTATGAAGAAGCAGGGTCTCCATAGAGCACAGCTTGGTCCTGGGGTATGAAGAAGCAGGGTCTCCATAGAGCACAGCTTGGTCCTGGGGTATGAAGAAGCAGGGTCTCCATAGAGCACAGCTTGGTCCTGGGGTATGAAGAAGCAGGGTCTCCATAGAGCACAGCTTGGTCCTGGGGTATGAAGAAGCAGGGTCTCCATAGAGCACAGCTTGGTCCTGGGGTATGAAGAAGCAGGCTGTTTCCAGATCGAAGATTGCAGGAGGTGTTTAGTGTTCTTTAAGGGAGGGAGGTGCATTACCATGGGTGCAGTTGAAAGTCAGGAGAAGGGTTTTGAATTCAATCCTGTAGGAGACAGGGAGCCAGTGCAAAGATGCCAGGGTCGGGGTGATGTGGGTATATTTCCCCACTCTAATCAGGATCGGGGTGATGTGGGTATATTTCCACTCTAATCAGGATCCTGGCAGCACTGTTCTGGATGTACTGGAATACAATGATGTACACACACAGCGATGTCAAACAAAAATCACATGCCAACTAGTAGTAGTAAGTTTATTGCCATTTGTGGAAGACCACACTGGAACTGAGGGGCACAGAGCAGCCTAGCCTGGTAGAGGTCCTCAAGTGCAGGCAAAACAATGGTACCTATAGTCCCACGCGCTACGCGCACAATCCTGTTTAGGGACTTCTTCTCATGGTCGGTGATGTTTCCAGACCAGATTGTGATGGTAGTTAGAGGGCTCTCAATAACGCACCGGTGAAAGTTAAGTAGGACCTCTTTAGGGGTCTGTTAGGGGTAAAGTCTCTCAGTTTCCTGAGAAAGTAAAGCCATTGCTGGGACTTTTTAACAATAGTGCAAGTGTTGGACTGCCAGCTAAGATCGTTGACTAAAGTAACCCCAATAAATTTGAAGCTGCTGACGATCTCCACCTCATAGCCATTTCTAAGGATGGGAGGATGGGAAGCCTCGACTCGGCTGAAGTCAATAACGAGCTCCTTAGTTTTGGAGGTATTTAGAGTAAGGTTGTTGGCCTCGCTCCACTTAACTGCCTACATCTCTAACATCAAAACATGATAGGAGATATGTGAAAACAACTTGTGTTTGTGTGCGAGCAGAGGCCTAGAGTAGCCTGAGGACATTCCTAGCCAGCTATGTCTGACCCAGCCCTGGGAAAACAGAGGAAGAGTCTGTCCTGGACACTCACATGGTGCGCACACACACACACACACACACACAGACACGCACACACACACACACAGACACACACGTCACACACTCATAGGGCCGACTGTTGTAAACACATTAATCTTTATCCCGAGCACACCTTCACAGCTGGGCTGTTTCCAATGCGCCACTCAGTTGAAAGAGGTGTGTGATGTTTTTCTTGTGTGTGTGTGTGTGTGTGTGTGTGTGTATGTATGTATGTGTGTGTGTGTGTGTGTGTGTGTGTGTATGTGTGTGTGCGTGTGTGTGCGTGCGTGTGTGTGTGGTTGTACTAATGGTTTTATGCGTTTCAGGAGGAGTAGCAGCAGCGGAGCCCCTGAGGAGAGGACTGACTGAACTTAATGACATCTGTCAACACGTCCTCAACACCTTTGAGGTATATGCACACACACACACGTACACACACACACACACACACACACACACAGAGGGAGAGGAGAGGGGTTACTGGAGAGAGGGGTTACTGGAGAGAGGAGGAGGGGGGTTACTGGAGAGAGGAGAGAGGAGAGGGGGAGAGGAGGAGGGGGGTTACTGGAGAGAGGAGAGGGGGAGAGGAGGAGGGGGGTTACTGGAGAGAGGAGAGGGGGAGAGGAGGAGGGGGGTTACTGGAGAGAGGAGAGAGGAGGAGGGTTTATTGAAGAGAGGAGAGAGGAGGAGGGTTTATTGTCTTATTGTCATAGGGTCAGAGAAGAGGACGGGACAGACAGAGAAGAGCTTGTTTGATAACATGGCTGTCTCATGATTGGAGCGGAAAGGGGGAGATGGTCAGCTGATCAGCAGTTCTCTCTCTCCCTCTCTCTCTCTCTCTCCCTCCCTCTCTCTCTCTCTCTCTCTCTCTCTCCCTCCCTCCCTCTCTCTCTCTCTCTCTCTCTCTCTCTCTCTCTCTCTCTTTTGTCTCCATTTACTGCGCTGCAGCCTCCCTGCTATGTGCTCTATGCTGATATTTGGTTGAAACCATGGAGATGATTGCTAACGCCTCTGCTCTGCTGCCCGTTAGGCACAGGTCAAGGAGTTTAGAGCCGGGCAGGAGGACGCCAAGGAGTGAGGAGCAGAGCTCAGTCCAGCAGGAGAACGGCCTGGCTACACACACGCACACACACACACACACACACACACGCACACACACACACACACACACGCACGCACACACACACACACACACACACACACACACACACACACACACACACACACACATACACACACACACACACACACACATACATACGATGAAGCTATTAAATTTGCTGTCAAAATGATTGTCTGTTGACCATCAACACATCGGTTTTTATTTGCAACTACTCGCTTTGTACATTTGTTGCGTGGGTGATACAGCGACGTTATTGAATCCTTTCATAGCCTGTTAGCCTGTACAGTTTTAGTTTTTGTCTTTCATTGAATAAACAGAGTAAAGTTTGTGTTTGATTAATTTCCAGCTGCTTGTAGTTATCTTTATCCTCATATCATCTTATCTTATATACTCACATCATGCTATTTGAACGTTGCCCAAACTTGACATGACTTGTTAATAAAATATAAATCTAAAATGCTGATAGAAGGAGGTCCAAACCTTTTTAAGTGTTGTCTGGTGAGCAATGGGGAGGCTGATTCCAGCACGTCCCCATTAGCAAAGGAATGTAGAGATGGAACATCTAGGAAGCCAAGAAAGAAGGAGGAAAGAACTTGGAGAGAGGAGCAAGTATACTATAACTGACCTGGTTACAGCTTTATAAATGACCTGGTTACAGCTTTATAAATGACCTGGTTACAGCTTTATAAATGACCTGGTTACAGCTTTATAAATGACCTGGTAACAGCTTTATTATAAATGACCTGGTTACAGCTTTATAAATGACCTGGTTACAGCTTTATAAATGACCTGGTTACAGCTTTATAAATGACCTGGTTACAGCTTTATAAATGACCTGGTTACAGTTTTATAAATGACCTGGTTACAGCTTTATAAATGACCTGGTTACAGCTTTATAAATGACCTGGTTACAGCTTTATAAATGACCTGGTTACAGCTTTATAAATGACCTGGTTACAGCTTCATAGATGGCCTGGTTACAGCTTCATAGATGGCCTGGTTACAGCTTTATAAATGACCTGGTTACAGCTTTATAAATGGCCTGGTTACAGCTTTATAGATGGCCTGGTTACAGCTTTATAAATGGCCTGGTTACAGCTTTATAAATGACCTGGTTACAGCTTTATAAATGGCCTGGTTACAGCTTTATAAATGGCCTGGTTACAGCTTTATAGATGGCCTGGTTACAGCTTTATAAATGGCCTGGTTACAGCTTTATAAATGACCTGGTTACAGCTTTATAAATGGCCTGGTTACAGCTTTATAAATGGCCTGGTTACAGCTTCATAGATGGCCTGGTTACAGCTTTATAAATGGCCTAGTTACAGCTTCATAGATGGCCTGGTTACAGCTTGTAGAGTTTATTGGTGTGCAACGGCCAGTCACATCCAACTCCACACGCACACACTGTATTTGATAGCACACTACAGTATACCACACTACAGTATACCACACTACAGTATACCACACTACAGTATACCACAACCATCCTGTAATAGAGGGTGTATTTGATAGCACACTACAGTATACCACCACCATTCTGTAATAGAGGGTGGTGTTTATGAGAGAAGACTGAATCTGGTATGACTGTGGTGGTGGACTGAGACTCAGCCCAGAGGCCTGGTCAGGGGGGGATGACCAAACATTCGAATAGAGAACATTGTCAAGAATGAAAACATCTTTGATTTGATGTCAGCTCTATTAAGCCTACAGATTTTCATCTGTGACTTCTCCATTTAGCTCAGGAATTTCTTTTCAACTGAAATGTCTATTTGTAAGAAAGTGTCTAAAACCCAAATGTTATAAAATAATATTTATTGATGCATATTGTTCAACAACAAAGTACATAATATAAAAACTTTGTTAATCTTAACCTCAGTAATAGATATATTTTACATAAGAAAACATTGATAAAGGTTGAAATATTTGAAAATAATATTTGAACATATGATACAGATGAACCCATAACATTCACATGAATTATCATTTTGAAAACTTAAAGACAAATCTCTAAAGATGTTTTCTTATAAAAATACATGTTGAATTTGAATATAAAGGAAAGCTTTATCCACAGTGGTACTTCAAACGGCGAAGACAAGACTACGCCATCATATAACAGGTCTGTGAGCATGAGTAAGAATCACATGCTATTTCTATATGACATTGGTAAATTGGAGACCTTAAAAATTGGAGACCATGACTTTAAAGCAATGGCATATTTCACAGAGAAAAATACACATTCGCGTCCTAGCAAGTCACATGCACTAGGACAGCTGGATATTGGGATTTTTCCCCAGTATTGTGGTTTGGGGCTAAATACCAACACATGCTTGTTCCTACAGCTCAGACATTAATTGCCAGTGTTGATCTCTACAGTGGTTCTTCATCAACCATCTTTGATAGACAGACACATCAGGATGCCTCGTACGATTCCTCCATGTACTGTCTGTATTCCAACCTGACTCCAGCCTTCATATAGTAGCTTGATTTGATTAAGTTGACAGCATAATTGACTTGAACTGATGATACAGCTGAGATTGTAGACTCTGTTTTTACCTCCGCCCCAGCGAAAGCACAGAGCAAGAGGTAATGTTTTCGGTGGCGTGTGTTTATTGGCTGGTTTATTTGTTAGCAGGATTACGCAAAAACTACCACACCGATTTTCATGAAAGTCAGAGGAGGGGTGAAGCATGGGCCAACTCACAACCCATTACACTTTGGAGCAGATCTGACCCAAGGTGGGTGCCACAGAGCCGCACAAACATGGCCGGCCATTCATTTTTTGGACTTGGGGACAGTTAAAAAATGTATGGGAGTGGGTCACTGGAGGACTTTAGAGTGTTTGGAGATATAAATTCATGACCCTCCCTCTGACATAAAAATATTTTTATTCGACCCTCCCTAAGTGATTGAAAAAAAAACAGCTCAAATGTCCTGGTTACAGCTTTATAAATGGCCTGGTTACAGCTTTATAACTGACCTGGTTACAGCTTTATAAATGGCCTGGTTACAGCTTTATAAATGTCCTGGTTACAGCTTTATAACTGACCTGGTTACAGCTTTATAAATGTCCTGGTTACAGCTTTATAAATGTCCTGGTTACAGCTTCATAGATGGCCTGGTTACAGCTTGTAGAGTTTATTGGTGTGCAACGGCCAGTCACATCCAACTCCACACGCACACACACTGTATTTGATAGCACACTACAGTATACCACAACCATCCTGTAATAGAGGGTGGTGTTTATGAGAGAAGACTGAATCTGGTATGACTGTGGTGGTGGACTGAGACTCAGCCCAGAGGCCTGGTCAGGGGGGGATGACCAAACATTCAAATAGAGAACATTGTCAAGAATGAAAACATCTTTGATTTGATGTCAGCTCTATTAAGCCTACAGATTTTCATCTGTGACTTCTCCATTTAGCTCAGGAATTTCTTTTCAACTGAAATGTCTATTTGTAAGGAAGTGTCTAAAACCCAAATGTTATAAAATAATATTTATTGATGCATATTGTTCAACAACAAAGTACATAATATAAAAACTTTGTTAATCTTAACCTCAGTAATAGATATATTTTACATAAGAAAACATTGATAAAGGTTGAAATATTTGAAAATAATATTTGAACATATGATACAGATGAACCCATAACATTCACATGAATTATCATTTTGAAAACTTAAAGACAAATCTCTAAAGATGTTTTCTTATAAAAATACATGTTGGATTTGAATATAAAGGAAAGCTTTATCCACAGTGGTACTTCAAACGGCGAAGACAAGACTACGCCATCATATAACAGGTCTGTGAGCATGAGTAAGAATCACATGCTATTTCTTAATGACATTGGTAAATTGGAGACCTTAAAAATTGGAGACCATGACTTTAAAGCAAGGGCATATTTCACAGAGAAAAATACACATTCGCGTCCTAGCAAGTCACATGCACTAGGACAGCTGGATATTGGGATTTTTCCCCAGTATTGTGGTTTGGGGCTAAATACCAACACATGCTTGTTCCTACAGCTCAGACATTAATTGCCAGTGTTGATCTCTACAGTGGTTCTTCATCAACCATCTTTGATAGACAGACACATCAGGATGCCTCGTACGATTCCTCCATGTACTGTCTGTATTCCAACCTGACTCCAGCCTTCATATAGTAGCTTGATTTGATTAAGTTGACAGCATAATTGACTTGAACTGATGATACAGCTGAGATTGTAGACTCTGTTTTTACCTCCGCCCCAGCGAAAGCACAGAGCAAGAGGTAATGTTTTCGGTGGCGTGTGTTTATTGGCTGGTTTATTTGTTAGCAGGATTACGCAAAAACTACCACACCGATTTTCATGAAAGTCAGAGGAGGGGTGAAGCATGGGCCAACTCACAACCCATTACACTTTGGAGCAGATCTGACCCAAGGTGGGTGCCACAGAGCCGCACAAACATGGCCGGCCATTCATTTTTTGGACTTGGGGACAGTTAAAAAATGTATGGGAGTGGGTCACTGGAGGACTTTAGAGTGTTTGGAGATATAAATTCATGACCCTCCCTCTGACATAAAAATATTTTTATTTGACCCTCCCTGAGTGATTGAAAAAAAATCTATTGACCCTCCTCCACCAAATAGGCAATATTCATTACCTCTGCCCCAGCGACAGTGCAGGGCGAGAGGTAATGTTTTCGGTGGTGTGTGTACGTCCATGTGTCTGTCAGCAGGATTACGTAAAAACTACTATACCGATTTTTAAGAAACTAGGTGGAAGGTTGTAGCATAGGCCACGTTAGAACCCATTAAATCTTGGAGCAGATCCAAATTACGGGGCAGGTCCACGAGCCGCACAAACACTGCCGGCCAATCACCACCATTCATTTTTTGGACCAAGATTACGCAAAAAGAACCCATTCTACCATGGGCCGATATAGAACCCATTCTACCATGGGCCGATATAGAACCCATTCTACCATGGGCCGATATAGAACCCATTCTACCATGGGCCGATATAGAACCCATTCTACCATGGGCCGATATAGAACCCATTCTACCATGGGCCGATATAGAACCCATTCTACCATGGGCCGATATAGAACCCATTCTATTTTGGCACGCAGAGCCATTGTCTGTGCTCTCAGCCCCATTTCTAGTTTTAATATGGTGTTACTCTAAATAAGAAGAAAATGACTTGAACTCAAAATTCAAATCGAGTCATCCACACGGTTCTGCATGTTGATGTTTGTTCGCAAGATATTAATTCTACCCTGTCATCACCAGCAGAGTGCCACTGATTGGCCAGATACTGTATACGCCCACTGTCTGGATAGGCCAAGCACAAAGATCGACTGATTGGGCAGCAGAGAAACGATAGCCTACACCGGGTCATACAAAACAGCTTGATGAATTCCCAACGCTGAAGAAACTATTTTATTTTGATTGATTCAAATTTGTATGACCCTCCCTTGGACTCAAATTTAAAAACTAACCATCCCTCTAACTAAAATTGAAAAAGCATCAACCTCCCGTTTTCCTCCATCTCCCATAAATTTTGAATGGTCCCTTAGGCTTAGGAGCACAACATTTTCCCCCATTCATTGTCAATGGGGGGTCTTGAAATGGCTATATCTTGATGTGCGAAGGTCACAGAGACAGGGTTTGGACTGGCACAAAGCTCTCGACCTAACGAATGCAGCAAAAACATATCCGTCTCGCATGCACGTGTGTGCGCATGGAGCCACGAAATGCATTCAAGGGTGGAGGTCTGTGCTCACCGAGCACCATTTCTAGTTACTACTGTAAATAGTACTGATTGTGCCTTTTTGTGCCTTACTGTTTTAATGTGCTTATGTGTTGTCTGTATAGCTGCAACAAAGGAATTTCCCCTCAGGGATCAATAAAGTACAATCTATCTATCTGTCTGTCTGTCTGTCTGTCTGTCTGTCTGTCTGTCTGTCTGTCTGTCTGTCTGTCTATCTACAGTATATAGTCACATTTATAAGGCAGATTTACGTATGTGTGTGTGTGGGTGGACTTCAAAGATTAATTTGGTTTATCTATCTATCTACTGTATGTATGTACTCACATTTATAAGGCAGATTTACAAGTGTGTGTGGACTTCAAAGATAAATTTGGTTTACTCACAGCATGTCATCATTTTGTATAAAACAGGCTATATACTGCATGTATGCATACTGTACTTCTAAGTGTACATGCTACCAAATCCACCAGATACACAGAAACACATGTACTTTAATGTGACGTTTCAGCCACGAAACTGCTCCATCATCTCAGCCTCATGAGTCTTCTAGACCCCCCCCCCCCCCCCCCACCCGTACGAGCCGGGTCTGTCGTTGGTCCCGTGGTGGGTTTGCTCAGGCCCCTGGTGGGTTTGCTCAGGCCCCTGGTGGGTTTGCTCAGGCCCCTGGTGGGTTTGCTCAGGCCCCTGGTGGGTTTGCTCAGGCCCCTGGTGGGTTTGCTCAGGCCCCTGGTGGGTTTGCTCAGGCCCCTGGTGGGTTTGCTCAGGGCTCAGGCCCCTGGTGGGTTTGCTCAGGCCCCTGGTGGGTTTGCTCAGGCCCCTGGTGGGTTTGCTCAGGGCTCAGGCCCCTGGTGGGTTTGCTCAGGCCCCTGGGGGGTTTGCTCAGGCCCCTGGTGGGTTTGCTCAGGCCCCTGGTGGGTTTGTGCTCAGGCCCCTGGTGGGTTTGCTCAGGCCCC
>NC_140261.1:7224334-7421834 GCF_949987555.1 Borostomias antarcticus
TGGGGCCTACATATGATTGGGCCAGCCCAGTGTCAGTATAGAAAATGGACCAATGGGCCGCTGTCCCTGCTCTATGGGCCGTTCGTTAGCCCCCAAAGAAATTTTATTTTTTATTTTTATTGTAGATCGGCCCACAAGTAGGTTCGGCCCACCGGGCATTTGCCCGGTACGCCACATGGCCAGTCCAGCCCTGACCTCCAGAGGTTTCTCACCTGCGCCGAGGTTAGTAGCAGACCCCCTCATCCTCTGAATGGACTCTGGAAGCTAGATTTCCATCACCCCGTCATACAACATTTAGATTTATTTGGACTTGATAGTGCTTCAGTGCCCCGTGTGACGGCTGAGGGAACCGGTCTGCGCCTCAGCTGATGAAGACGCCCAGCGGGGATATTTGCGCAAGAACTGTGGTTTATAAAACAAATGCCGAGAGATTCGCGCAAGGTGTCCATGTCCACGGAGGCAACCCCGATGCGCCAGCCTCAGCACGGGAGGGCATGTGCTCAGTAACGGGTGTGAATGTAAACATGCAATAGGCGACAGTGGCAACCAGGTACGACGCAAGAACGCTCCCTCCGGACCTCCACTGAACTTTACCCGCATCAGCACTGAGGCGCCGCCGGGAGGATCCGCGATGGCAGCCCTGGGTGAGGTAGGAAGCTTCCTGCACGGAATCGACGGTGTCGGACACGTCGGGTCCCCCTTTCTCCTGACGCCTCTCGGGGACAGTCCCACGCTGCTGAGCGAGCACCTCATCCCCGGGGAGAGGCTGTCCCGGAGCACCACCGCGGATTTGACTCACCTGAAAGGAATCCTGCGGAGAAGACAGTTATATTGTAGAACTGGATTTCATCTGGAGATACTTCCTGATGGCACTGTGCAAGGGACAAGAAAGGACCACAGCCGGTTCGGTAAGAAACCGTTTATTAACACATTATTAGACAGCCAATAGCAGAATGATAGTTAAGCAAATTATAATAGCCCACTATTATTAGCCTATAATTAAACTTAGATGTTATTAGTCTTGTTATTATTTATGTGTATATATGGGCTGATCGTCATCATGATTGTAACACATCCATGCCCTCAAAATGTGAATCCTTCAAATACTAGGCTATTTATTAATAGTAGGCTAATAATAGGCCCAATAATCTGAATCGTAATAATCATAACCAGAATAACAATAATACACTTTATTTGCAATGCACCGTTCGTACAGAAATGCAGCTCAAAGTGCTTTACAACAATAACATTTTGTTTCTTGAAAAAAAAACTGATCCCTAGCCTACATGGAAACGTTACCATCTAAAAAAAAAAAAAAAAAGGAGAAGAAGAAGAAGAAAATATACAGTAACTGTGTAAATCCTAACGGCAGACGGCAGCTGCTCGCGCTGTAGTGGGGATAGTGTTGAGAATGCCGAGGATACCCAGAACAACTGTTTTATTCTTCTCCAGGTATTTTGGAATTTATAAGCCTTGCTGTTGGATTGATAAGCATACGAGGGGTGGACAGTGGCCTGTATCTAGGGATGAATGACAAGGGAGAGCTGTATGGTTCTGTAAGTATGACTTATATATATACTTATATATTATTATATATTGTGTTTGTGTTCATGCACTGTGTCAGGTCTCTGCTGAGGATTTGTATTGGACATTTATTGGCTGGTATTTGTTGTCCATTAGAAGTGCCAGTAGGTGGCAGAAGTCAGGTATTTTAGTGCCAGTCTCGCTGATACAGTTTAGTTTGGGTTTTGTCTGGAACATTATTTAACAACAAACAAAGACAGATTTCCTTCCACACATCTTCATCATATCTCATTCTCAACCAGTAGTTTGTGTGTGTCTGCATGAGATCACATTGTATGCCCCCCCCCCCCAGGAGAAACTGACGGCTGAGTGCGTGTTCAGGGAGCAGTTTGAGGAGAACTGGTACAACACCTACTCTTCCAGCCTGTACCAGCATGGGGACAAAGGGACTCGCTACTTCGTGGCTCTGAACAAGGACGGCACGCCCCGGGACGGGACCAAGTCCAGGAGGCACCAGAAGTTCACCCACTTCCTGCCGCGGCCCGTGGACCCGGAGAGGGTGCCGGAGCTGTACCGCGAGATCCTGGGCCACAGCTGAGGCCGGCCAGCCCCGGTCCCAGGTCAGGAATAGCTGCTGAAGCCACGGCGGCGGCCCTCACGGGGGAACCAGGGATGTGCCCACCCCCCGCCGCCCCCTGCCTGGCTGACTGGGCTGAGCTGGACAGGGGGAGCAGGCCCAGCAGGGGGGGGGGGGGAAGGCTCCGCGCGGGGGCCTCCCCTCGGAATGCACGGCCGGCTCCCAGCGGGGCCAGGAAGACAGTCTAGAATGTCTGACATTGTCAACCCGCACGCCGGGCATGAGGGGGCCGTTTGTTTCCAGGGGCCAGCCGGGCTGGGAGGAGCCGTGTGGAATAGGAGAAGCTGGAGGAAGAGGATCAGAGAGAATGGGGATGCTGACGGGGCGGCAGGCGGGCGGGCGGGCGAGCTTCTCGATGGACAGGCGGCGTCTCCTCTTGTCTGACTCTGTGTGGAGAACGGGGAGGAAACTTCTGGAAGTGTCCGTTGGACAGAAGAGTCAATTCAATAGTCTGTTCTATTAAAGAAAGGGATGTTTTCATTTGACTACTAGATATAGTATGTGTTCGTGAGCCTTACGTTTTCAGAAGGACTTTGAAGGAATTCAACCATTTGGTTTGTTTCAACTGTTTGTTTTTTTTACTTGTGACTAGGCTAATGCAGAAAGGAGCTGATGTCACAGGGATCCATGTTTTATTTATTCATTTTTAGATCCATATTTATGTTATATATTTATTTATTTGAGAATATATTTTTGCAGTTCAATATATGCAGTGTAGAAAAACCACTAGAAATTGTATTCATAGTACATCAAGTTTAAAACACTGTATGTATTTTAATCTGAGAGAAAAGCTTTCTCATATTACTCAACAAAGTGGCCTGGAGTAACATTTCCCTAGCATGAAAAATGTTAATTATTTTCTGGAGCGTACATGAGTAGAATATGAAGCCATTAAGTCTTCATTGTAGTCAGTGAATTCACTCTCGCTTTGTGTTACAGAAATGTGCATACTTCTAAAATTCAATAATGTGTGACCACGTCTGCTTTATATTCAATTAGGAATGAAGATGGTACAGGTTGAAGTAGGTCGGCTAATCTGTAGTCATTCCTATCAACAGTCAACATTACAGAATAAAATATTATTTTGTATTTGGATTCATATTCGGAGCTGTTCTGCCATTCCCATTTTCTTTATATTCCTGTGTACATTAGACAGACCAATTGGGAAAGATTTTAAAGACCCAATAATTGTTTAACAGCCTTTTAACATTTCAAATCTTTCCAAAGCAGTGTACATTGTGGTTGGCAATGTTTTCCTTTTCAATTTGGCAAGTTCAAACATATAAACTCACTCACAAGATCAAAGTTGTGTTTCGTTCTGATTGCCGTTATATTAACGTAGGTACGACTACCTAGCTAACCCCCCCGGGGATTCCAAATAATCTTTCGAATTGAAACAGCCATCTTCGTGTCGTGCTCCTTCACAACAAGAGTAAACAGAAATAAATAAAAATAACGAGCCTAAGACAACAGGCTCTCACGCGCCGCGGCAACCCCCCACAACGCGGATCCCAAAACAATCAAAAGAGCAGGCTTTCCGAAAGTGAAACGTTGTGTAGTACTAAACACACCCGTTCTCAAAATGCACGCTTACAAAACCAACCCTGGTATATATGTCTTTAAGCGGGCATGCGGCTCAAAAACCGACTTTCTAACCAGGACACGTGTGCGCGACACCGGCTCGAATAAACACTATTGTCTAAGTTATCACACAGCTGAACAAACAAAGGGACCACTCTAAACTAGGTTCAAACAACGTACAAGACTCACAGCAAGTTCCAGGCTGACTCGGGCCTCGGGGGGAAAAACAGCACCAGCTAGATGTGTCCCCAAGATTGAACTCCCCCGTCCTTTGAGAAAAGCACGTCACGCGTCCGTGAATTCAGCCCAAAACAAACCGAAAGACCAGTTGTCGTCCCATTAGAACATTTTCGTCGCCATTATTGTGAAGGTTTTTTATCCTTGGTTTAGTTAGATTGTCAAAGAACACGCTGAGTGGTCGCTCAAGCTGGTTTTAAACAAAGTACAATAGTTTATTCTATGTTACGATTCTGCAGAGTCGGACCCTCGCACAGGAAGTGAATCCAGGCAAGAGTGAGTTCACGGGAGGACGGGGTCTTAGTTTATACAGTGAAAGAGGAAGTGACAGTTTCAGGGGGAAGACAGGGAAGTGATGTCACACAGGGAGGGATTTGTAGTTCTAACAGACTGATCTATGAGAACGAACTACAAAGTTTAGAATAACAGTCAAGGGGGAAAACAGAACACTTTGTTGAGACTTGAAATTCATTCACAATTTATTTAATGACATTGTATTGTCTCGGCTCGTAGGCTATGTGAATAATTTATGTCTAAAACGTATAGAAAAAAATGTACAGTAGGCTACAATATAACATGACGTCTGTTCTGTAGTTGGGTTCCCATGATCCGGGAGAAGAACAAAGAGCTTCGTTTGCTGCAGGCACAAGAGTGGATCGCGACGAGCGAGCGCTTCGAGGACGTCATCTTCACTGACGAAACGACAGTGTCCCTTGAGCGTTTCGCCCGGACCTGCTACTTGAAGAAAGGGAGAGCTTCCTTCAAGCCCAAACCGAAGCATCCCCTGAAGCTCCATGTCTGGGGTGGAATTTCTCGGCAGGGACGAGGACCGATGATGATTTTCGAAGGTAGCCTAGCTATTATTTAATCGTTGCGCGTTTTGCGGGCTATTATCCATTATGCTACATCTGTTGCTGTAGGTAGCCAATAATCTAATTATTTAGTGTTGTTCTTTTATTCAGGAATCATGAATGGCGACTACTTTAAGAACGAAATCATCACAATGGCTGCTGCACCGTACATCAAAAACAACTGGAATGGACCAACGCATCGTTTTTTTCAAGGTAGGCCATTGTAACGATGGGCTACACGCAAAGCACTCATTGAGTGAAAAATCTGTTGTTAAGCCTAAATTGGTGTGCCTAATATTTTTTCTCCCTTTATTTATGCAGACAACGACCCCAAGCACACTGCAGATAGAGCCTACATCGCTGCCGAGGGGATCAATTGGATCAAAACACCAGCAGAGTAAGTTGTTTATGTAATATTGCATATGTTGTTTACAAACTACCGGATAGTGAGGCGATGACTTCGGGACAGTGACGGTGGAGTGGCCTACTTTTTCATATATTTAGCCTAATTTATTATCTTTTCTCAAGATCTCCAGATCTGAACCCCATCGAGATGGTGTGGAACCAGTTGAAGACGTACATTCGGCGCACGGCAAAACCCAGCAACAGACAGGAGCTGATTCATGCCATTGAAACTTTCTGGTATGAGGTACTGGATGTGAAGACATGCAACAACTACATCAACCATCTCAAGAACGTGTTGCCGAAGATCGTCGAGGTTGCTGGTGGCCCGACAGGAATGTGACATCCCCCGGGACTCTGTAGCAGGCTACTGGTAGCCTACTAGTACACAGCTGTTTTTTTGTTTTGTGTATCTATTTCGATGTGTGTACATAGCCTTTTTTGCAAATAAATAAAAACAAAAACACAACATTGACCAACGGCATCTTATTTCATTCAAAATTTTGTGTGTGTATCGTGGTGCCCACAGGTGCCCCTGTGTCTGAAATGAAGGAATATGTCATGAGAACACTGCTAGCTAGCTAGTTAGCCTACTGTATTAAACCTCTACTTGTCCCGATACCTTGTTCCATATGAGTTAACAGATACAGACCCGAGGACAGTTACAGAGATGGATACTATAGATAGGCTTTGTTCGTAATAATTAAATTACAACCAGACAGAGAACAAGGAGTTTGAGTTCATAGATGTTAGCTAACTGGTACAGTAGTTAGCTAGCTAGCTGATCCCTGTGTCATGTGTTGTTTGTTTACGTTGCAGTCTAGCTTACAATAGCTTCTCACGCCGTTCACTACCATTCCACATTTTTTCTGATTTAAGGTCCCATGACGGTTTTGTCTTCCTGCTTCTGCCTAATCACTCCACAATACCACAATATCAATACAACGGTGTCATGTTTTACCGAAGCATAAGAAGAAGACGGTAGCTATCAGTGGCTAAAGCAGTTAGCTAATGTTAAGATCATTCCTGTAGCTGCTGCGTGCGAGACGTGCGAGTTCGTCTCTGTTCCTGCCCGAGAAGCAGAAGTTGAACTAATAGCATCAAAATCAAAATAGCTACAGGAATCATCGTTGTAAAGTTAGCCATCTGGTTTTTAGCCACCGACAGCTACCATTAATATTATGGAAGCTGCTGTCGTGAGCTAACTTGCCATCATGGTCTTATCGTGCAGCTTTACAGGCTGCTATTAGCAGACAGCACTAAAGTTGACAAAATCACACTTGCACATCATTAGAATTCCAACCATTCATATGGGATTTATCATTAAACTAAACATGGAACCTGAATACTACCTGATATTTCAAACTGCTGCCATCAGTGATCGGCGCGTCTGCTTGTTTGCATCATGAATATCCAATGTAATCCAATATATGTAATGACATTCCATGTAGTGTCCCAAAACTGTTAAACCATTCCCTTTGTAGTTCACTATGAGTAGAAATACATAGGGAATAGGGAGTGAACCATTTCAAACACATCTCTGGTCAGCTCCGTTAGCCATCTCGTCTTGATGCCATGTTCCATATGAAAACACTCAGTTAGCCTACTGTATTAAACTTCTTCTTGTCCCGACACATGAGTTACCAGATATAGACCCGGCGACAGTTACAGAGATAGAAACTATAAATAGATAGGCTTTGTTCGTAATAATTAAATTACAACCAGACAGAGAACAAGGAGTTTGAGAATGGTAGGCTCATCTAATGTGCGAGATGAGCTACAGCAATGGGTCAATGAGTAGTATTACTGCGCCCCTATGGGCAGGCGAGCGGTGGTGCGGAATGCCGTAAAGCGCCTGTTAGAATACCGCGGGTCAAGTTACATTCTTATGTTCCCACATCTGTAAGTGTGAGCAGAGGGGAAAAAGGAAGGTTTAAAGGGAGACTTTTGGGCTTGTGTTGATGTTATTTGGATTTAATGCTTAATTTATTTGTGGACACCTTTCTAAGCTCTTTGTCAGTGTAGCTGGATACTAGCCCTTTTCTCCATTCAGTATTTCTGTTTCAGTCAGACAGTCATTGTGATTTCAGAGAAAAGCTGGGCAATTAAAGTATTAAACTTAGTTTTAAGTATTAAACTTGCATGTCCCTGATTGTGCCCCTTTAAAATTGTCAAATAATAAGTCATTCTGTCCTTTTATTTTTTACATCCACAGAAGACCGCAGCTATCGGAAAGAAGCTGCGGCTGGCTTCAAAAAGAAGGAAGCATGGTTCTGCTGCAACGGTGAATTGATTAATTGAGTGATGTTATTTTAAAGCATGCATACGTGAAGTACTTCCCTATCTGGGCAGCAATACTGGGCAGCAATACATAATTAAAATCATTCTGAGAAGGAACTCTTTTTTCATTGTGCCATTTCGTTGTGCCATCTTCTAGGAGGAGGAGGACAAGGGGGTCAGCTCCCCTCCCTCAAAAAGGCCTTCAATGATTTACTGTGCCTCCATCGGTAAGACAGAACACAGTGTGTATGTGTGTGTGCTTGCAGGGGTGTAATACTATCTTAAATATACATCATACATATTCAATTGCATATTTCTGATGTGTTCACAGAAAACGTCCTGATGGACAGCCCTGTATTTGAGCAACCTGGTTCACTTCATCGGCTTCTTGAAGGAGACTCCTCCTGAGGGGTGTCGCCTCACAAAGGTCCGGATGGTGGCCGTCTTGCGGGCAATGAAGCAGGCGCTTCAGACCCTCAACCGGCACCTGGTGGTGCACCAGATACAGGTGAAAGCCCGCAAGGCGGCAACCATAACCCCTTGGGAGGATCTCAGAAGGTGCCAAGACCTTGCTCGGGACAAGATGGCAGAGTTGCTCCGTAAGTGTGCATTACTTTTGAGTCTCTCCCTCTCTGTCTCTCTCTCTCCCTATCTCGAATATGTATGTATCTCACTGTTCAATATGCTATAATGATAAGTCATACATGATTAAATGACAGATTCAGATGATCAGAGTTGCATGAATTGTATACGTACTTACTGGAAAAAGGCTGAATGGACCTCTGAATACCCTCATCAACAATGGCATCCTGAGTGAGAAAGAGGGAGGAAGAGAGATGAGACACGATAAGTGAGATAAACTATAGATTCAGATATTAACAATATCTTCTAGAAAATGTAAGCAGTTGCATAAATTGTAAACTCACTACTTACATAAAAAAGGATGCCTGTGAAGTCCACTCCAGTTAAAAGCAAAGTGCTTCTTTTCAAACAAATGAGGGCAACCTTTGATAGAGAGAGAGGGAGAAAAGGGGAGACAGAGAGAAAGGTGAGACTGAGACATTATAATTGATTGAGTTGATCACAGTACTGGTAATTACATGATCATAATACCTTTATCTTTACTGGAAAAGGCTGCATGACCCTCTGGATACTCTCAACAATAATATCCTGACAGAGAGAGAGGGGGGGGGGAGTGAGAGAGAGATGAGACATGATCAATGATCATTTTTAAATTATAAATGATTAAATGACAGATTCTAGAAAATATAAAAACATAGTTGCATGTATTGTATACTTACTTAGTGGAAAAGGCTGCATGGCCCTCTGAATACCCTCATCAACAATGGACAATGAACCACACAAGTTAGGGCCGGGCATCCTTTGAGAGACAGGGGAGGGGGGGTAATAATGAGTCACATGATCACACTATCTTCAGTCTAAAAAGCTGCTACATTATTATGAATAATTTTATAATAATAACAACAATTTCATATCAACTTACTATAAGTTTCCTCAGTAGCTCACTCTTCTCTGACACTTTGTCAATGACAGTGTCTGTGTGCAAAGCAACAAGAACGTCTTTTTCAGTGGCCATCAACATGAAGGCTTCCAATTTGCTGGCAGACAGGCTGCTCCTCAGTCTGCTTTTGATATATTTCAGTGTTGAGAATGACTTTTTTAACCTAGCCCCTTAGTAACAGTCCTGAAAGGAGCTAGGCTTACCAGTCAACTGGCTGGTAAATTATCCATTACCAATAGATTTTTAGCAGCTAGCCATTGGCTAGTAAATGGCTAGGGTTAATTTTGGACCATGGCCACACACAGCTAACGTTAGCCTGCTCCTCTTTTTCTAAGAAGATATAACGTTAAGTAGCCCAGCAGCAGCAACACTGCTAGGCTAGGCCAGAATAGATAACGTTAGTAATAGCGCTAGTGCTAATTGCCAAGCTGACGTGCTAACGTTAGCACTACTAGTACTGACGTTATCTGGCTGGCCTAGACAAACAGTGTTAACGCTAGCTAGCTCAAACGTAGCTAGCTACGACCCGATTAGCTTGGCAGGGAGGTGGGTAGCTAGATAATGCTAGCTAGCTGTACCTAGCTAATGCTAGCTGGCGCTAGCCAGCAGATAGCCGTCACCCATATTCATATTTAGCTATAGCTTATTTTTTAGCTTTCAAATATATTTCCTTACCGTTTCAACTACACACTCCTCCTGCTCACTCTGTCCTTCCTCGGCCCTGTCATGTCTCTGTCCCTCCTCGGCTTCCCTGTCCTGCTCTCGGCCACCATGACCACCAGCCACCTCTCCTTCAAGTTCGTGTTCAACATGGTGTTGCTGCACAACGTCGGCTGAGGCTGTAGACGTTGAAGCAGCCCCTGGCGCAAACATATCAGTAATTTTTGCACATGTTGCAGCATCCGCCTCAAGACTTTTAATCTTTTTAGCTCGTAATTTCTCTGCGCCCCCCTTGCGCTTTGGTTTACTATACTTGTCCTTATCATGGATGTATTAGGTCCTTATACATCTTTCTCCATCCACTGACTTTTGGCTCTCTAACGGCCCACGCAAATGACACCTGAAACTAACAGAGGGAGGGGTGGGGCCTACATATGATTGGGCCAGCCCAGTGTCAGTATAGAAAATGGACCAATGGGCCGCTGTCCCTGCTCTATGGGCCGTTCGTTAGCCCCCAAAGAAATTTTATTTTTTATTTTTATTGTAGATCGGCCCACAAGTAGGTTCGGCCCACCGGGCATTTGCCCGGTACGCCACATGGCCAGTCCAGCCCTGACCTCCAGAGGTTTCTCACCTGCGCCGAGGTTAGTAGCAGACCCCCTCATCCTCTGAATGGACTCTGGAAGCTAGATTTCCATCACCCCGTCATACAACATTTAGATTTATTTGGACTTGATAGTGCTTCAGTGCCCCGTGTGACGGCTGAGGGAACCGGTCTGCGCCTCAGCTGATGAAGACGCCCAGCGGTGATATTTGCGCAAGAACTGTGGTTTATAAAACAAATGCCGAGAGATTCGCGCAAGGTGTCCATGTCCACGGAGGCAACCCCGATGCGCCAGCCTCAGCACGGGAGGGCATGTGCTCAGTAACGGGTGTGAATGTAAACATGCAATAGGCGACAGTGGCAACCAGGTACGACGCAAGAACGCTCCCTCCGGACCTCCACTGAACTTTACCCGCATCAGCACTGAGGCGCCGCCGGGAGGATCCGCGATGGCAGCCCTGGGTGAGGTAGGAAGCTTCCTGCACGGAATCGACGGTGTCGGACACGTCGGGTCCCCCTTTCTCCTGACGCCTCTCGGGGACAGTCCCACGCTGCTGAGCGAGCACCTCATCCCCGGGGAGAGGCTGTCCCGGAGCACCACCGCGGATTTGACTCACCTGAAAGGAATCCTGCGGAGAAGACAGTTATATTGTAGAACTGGATTTCATCTGGAGATACTTCCTGATGGCACTGTGCAAGGGACAAGAAAGGACCACAGCCGGTTCGGTAAGAAACCGTTTATTAACACATTATTAGACAGCCAATAGCAGAATGATAGTTAAGCAAATTATAATAGCCCACTATTATTAGCCTATAATTAAACTTAGATGTAATTAGTCTTGTTATTATTTATGTGTATATATGGGCTGATCGTCATCATGATTGTAACACATCCATGCCCTCAAAATGTGAATCCTTCAAATACTAGGCTATTTATTAATAGTAGGCTAATAATAGGCCCAATAATCTGAATCGTAATAATCATAACCAGAATAACAATAATACACTTTATTTGCAATGCACCGTTCGTACAGAAATGCAGCTCAAAGTGCTTTACAACAATAACATTTTGTTTCTTGAAAAAAAAACTGATCCCTAGCCTACATGGAAACGTTACCATCTAAAAAAAAAAAAAAAAAGGAGAAGAAGAAGAAGAAAATATACAGTAACTGTGTAAATCCTAACGGCAGACGGCAGCTGCTCGCGCTGTAGTGGGGATAGTGTTGAGAATGCCGAGGATACCCAGAACAACTGTTTTATTCTTCTCCAGGTATTTTGGAATTTATAAGCCTTGCTGTTGGATTGATAAGCATACGAGGGGTGGACAGTGGCCTGTATCTGGGGATGAATGACAAGGGAGAGCTGTATGGTTCTGTAAGTATGACTTATATATATACTTATATATTATTATATATTGTGTTTGTGTTCATGCACTGTGTCAGGTCTCTGCTGAGGATTTGTATTGGACATTTATTGGCTGGTATTTGTTGTCCATTAGAAGTGCCAGTAGGTGGCAGAAGTCAGGTATTTTAGTGCCAGTCTCGCTGATACAGTTTAGTTTGGGTTTTGTCTGGAACATTATTTAACAACAAACAAAGACAGATTTCCTTCCACACATCTTCATCATATCTCATTCTCAACCAGTAGTTTGTGTGTGTCTGCATGAGATCACATTGTATGCCCCCCCCCCCCAGGAGAAACTGACGGCTGAGTGCGTGTTCAGGGAGCAGTTTGAGGAGAACTGGTACAACACCTACTCTTCCAGCCTGTACCAGCATGGGGACAAAGGGACTCGCTACTTCGTGGCTCTGAACAAGGACGGCACGCCCCGGGACGGGACCAAGTCCAGGAGGCACCAGAAGTTCACCCACTTCCTGCCGCGGCCCGTGGACCCGGAGAGGGTGCCGGAGCTGTACCGCGAGATCCTGGGCCACAGCTGAGGCCGGCCAGCCCCGGTCCCAGGTCAGGAATAGCTGCTGAAGCCACGGCGGCGGCCCTCACGGGGGAACCAGGGATGTGCCCACCCCCCGCCGCCCCCTGCCTGGCTGACTGGGCTGAGCTGGACAGGGGGAGCAGGCCCAGCAGGGGGGGGGGGGGAAGGCTCCGCGCGGGGGCCTCCCCTCGGAATGCACGGCCGGCTCCCAGCGGGGCCAGGAAGACAGTCTAGAATGTCTGACATTGTCAACCCGCACGCCGGGCATGAGGGGGCCGTTTGTTTCCAGGGGCCAGCCGGGCTGGGAGGAGCCGTGTGGAATAGGAGAAGCTGGAGGAAGAGGATCAGAGAGAATGGGGATGCTGACGGGGCGGCAGGCGGGCCGGCGAGCTTCTCGATGGACAGGCGGCGTCTCCTCTTGTCTGACTCTGTGTGGAGAACGGGGAGGAAACTTCTGGAAGTGTCCGTTGGACAGAAGAGTCAATTCAATAGTCTGTTCTATTAAAGAAAGGGATGTTTTCATTTGACTACTAGATATAGTATGTGTTCGTGAGCCTTACGTTTTCAGAAGGACTTTGAAGGAATTCAACCATTTGGTTTGTTTCAACTGTTTGTTTTTTTTACTTGTGACTAGGCTAATGCAGAAAGGAGCTGATGTCACAGGGATCCATGTTTTATTTATTCATTTTTAGATCCATATTTATGTTATATATTTATTTATTTGAGAATATATTTTTGCAGTTCAATATATGCAGTGTAGAAAAACCACTAGAAATTGTATTCATAGTACATCAAGTTTAAAACACTGTATGTATTTTAATCTGAGAGAAAAGCTTTCTCATATTACTCAACAAAGTGGCCTGGAGTAACATTTCCCTAGCATGAAAAATGTTAATTATTTTCTGGAGCGTACATGAGTAGAATATGAAGCCATTAAGTCTTCATTGTAGTCAGTGAATTCACTCTCGCTTTGTGTTACAGAAATGTGCATACTTCTAAAATTCAATAATGTGTGACCACGTCTGCTTTATATTCAATTAGGAATGAAGATGGTACAGGTTGAAGTAGGTCGGCTAATCTGTAGTCATTCCTATCAACAGTCAACATTACAGAATAAAATATTATTTTGTATTTGGATTCATATTCGGAGCTGTTCTGCCATTCCCATTTTCTTTATATTCCTGTGTACATTAGACAGACCAATTGGGAAAGATTTTAAAGACCCAATAATTGTTTAACAGCCTTTTAACATTTCAAATCTTTCCAAAGCAGTGTACATTGTGGTTGGCAATGTTTTCCTTTTCAATTTGGCAAGTTCAAACATATAAACTCACTCACAAGATCAAAGTTGTGTTTCGTTCTGATTGCCGTTATATTAACGTAGGTACGACTACCTAGCTAACCCCCCCGGGGATTCCAAATAATCTTTCGAATTGAAACAGCCATCTTCGTGTCGTGCTCCTTCACAACAAGAGTAAACAGAAATAAATAAAAATAACGAGCCTAAGACAACAGGCTCTCACTCGCCGCGGCAACCCCCCACAACGCGGATCCCAAAACAATCAAAAGAGCAGGCTTTCCGAAAGTGAAACGTTGTGTAGTACTAAACACACCCGTTCTCAAAATGCACGCTTACAAAACCAACCCTGGTATATAGGTCTTTAAGCGGGCATGCGGCTCAAAAACCGACTTTCTAACCAGGACACGTGTGCGCGACACCGGCTCGAATAAACACTATTGTCTAAGTTATCACACAGCTGAACAAACAAAGGGACCACTCTAAACTAGGTTCAAACAACGTACAAGACTCACAGCAAGTTCCAGGCTGACTCGGGCCTCGGGGGAAAAACAGCACCAGCTAGATGTGTCCCCAAGATTGAACTCCCCCGTCCTTTGAGAAAAGCACGTCACGCGTCCGTGAATTCAGCCCAAAACAAACCGAAAGACCAGTTGTCGTCCCATTAGAACATTTTCGTCGCCATTATTGTGAAGGTTTTTTATCCTTGGTTTAGTTAGATTGTCAAAGAACACGCTGAGTGGTCGCTCAAGCTGGTTTTAAACAAAGTACAATAGTTTATTCTATGTTACGATTCTGCAGAGTCGGACCCTCGCACAGGAAGTGAATCCAGGCAAGAGTGAGTTCACGGGAGGACGGGGTCTTAGTTTATACAGTGAAAGAGGAAGTGACAGTTTCAGGGGGAAGACAGGGAAGTGATGTCACACAGGGAGGGATTTGTAGTTCTAACAGACTGATCTATGAGAACGAACTACAAAGTTTAGAATAACAGTCAAGGGGGAAAACAGAACACTTTGTTGAGACTTGAAATTCATTCACAATTTATTTAATGACATTGTATTGTCTCGGCTCGTAGGCTATGTGAATAATTTATGTCTAAAACGTATAGAAAAAAATGTACAGTAGGCTACAATATAACATGACGTCTGTTCTGTAGTTGGGTTCCCATGATCCGGGAGAAGAACAAAGAGCTTCGTTTGCTGCAGGCACAAGAGTGGATCGCGACGAGCGAGCGCTTCGAGGACGTCATCTTCACTGACGAAACGACAGTGTCCCTTGAGCGTTTCGCCCGGACCTGCTACTTGAAGAAAGGGAGAGCTTCCTTCAAGCCCAAACCGAAGCATCCCCTGAAGCTCCATGTCTGGGGTGGAATTTCTCGGCAGGGACGAGGACCGATGATGATTTTCGAAGGTAGCCTAGCTATTATTTAATCGTTGCGCGTTTTGCGGGCTATTATCCATTATGCTACATCTGTTGCTGTAGGTAGCCAATAATCTAATTATTTAGTGTTGTTCTTTTATTCAGGAATCATGAATGGCGACTACTTTAAGAACGAAATCATCACAATGGCTGCTGCACCGTACATCAAAAACAACTGGAATGGACCAACGCATCATTTTTTTCAAGGTAGGCCATTGTAACGATGGGCTACACGCAAAGCACTCATTGAGTGAAAAATCTGTTGTTAAGCCTAAATTGGTGTGCCTAATATTTTTTCTCCCTTTATTTATGCAGACAACGACCCCAAGCACACTGCAGCTAGAGCCTACATCGCTGCCGAGGGGATCAATTGGATCAAAACACCAGCAGAGTAAGTTGTTTATGTAATATTGCATATGTTGTTTACAAACTACCGGATAGTGAGGCGATGACTTCGGGACAGTGACGGTGGAGTGGCCTACTTTTTCATATATTTAGCCTAATTTATTATCTTTTCTCAAGATCTCCAGATCTGAACCCCATCGAGATGGTGTGGAACCAGTTGAAGACGTACATTCGGCGCACGGCAAAACCCAGCAACAGACAGGAGCTGATTCATGCCATTGAAACTTTCTGGTATGAGGTACTGGATGTGAAGACATGCAACAACTACATCAACCATCTCAAGAACGTGTTGCCGAAGATCGTCGAGGTTGCTGGTGGCCCGACAGGAATGTGACATCCCCCGGGACTCTGTAGCAGGCTACTGGTAGCCTACTAGTACACAGCTGTTTTTTTGTTTTGTGTATCTATTTCGATGTGTGTACATAGCCTTTTTTGCAAATAAATAAAAACAAAAACACAACATTGACCAACGGCATCTTATTTCATTCAAAATTTTGTGTGTGTATCGTGGTGCCCACAGGTGCCCCTGTGTCTGAAATGAAGGAATATGTCATGAGAACACTGCTAGCTAGCTAGTTAGCCTACTGTATTAAACCTCTACTTGTCCCGATACCTTGTTCCATATGAGTTAACAGATACAGACCCGAGGACAGTTACAGAGATGGATACTATAGATAGGCTTTGTTCGTAATAATTAAATTACAACCAGACAGAGAACAAGGAGTTTGAGTTCATAGATGTTAGCTAACTGGTACAGTAGTTAGCTAGCTAGCTGATCCCTGTGTCATGTGTTGTTTGTTTACGTTGCAGTCTAGCTTACAATAGCTTCTCACGCCGTTCACTACCATTCCACATTTTTTCTGATTTAAGGTCCCATGACGGTTTTGTCTTCCTGCTTCTGCCTAATCACTCCACAATACCACAATATCAATACAACGGTGTCATGTTTTACCGAAGCATAAGAAGAAGACGGTAGCTATCAGTGGCTAAAGCAGTTAGCTAATGTTAAGATCATTCCTGTAGCTGCTGCGTGCGAGACGTGCGAGTTCGTCTCTGTTCCTGCCCGAGAAGCAGAAGTTGAACTAATAGCATCAAAATCAAAATAGCTACAGGAATCATCGTTGTAAAGTTAGCCATCTGGTTTTTAGCCACCGACAGCTACCATTAATATTATGGAAGCTGCTGTCGTGAGCTAACTTGCCATCATGGTCTTATCGTGCAGCTTTACAGGCTGCTATTAGCAGACAGCACTAAAGTTGACAAAATCACACTTGCACATCATTAGAATTCCAACCATTCATATGGGATTTATCATTAAACTAAACATGGAACCTGAATACTACCTGATATTTCAAACTGCTGCCATCAGTGATCGGCGCGTCTGCTTGTTTGCATCATGAATATCCAATGTAATCCAATATATGTAATGACATTCCATGTAGTGTCCCAAAACTGTTAAACCATTCCCTTTGTAGTTCACTATGAGTAGAAATACATAGGGAATAGGGAGTGAACCATTTCAAACACATCTCTGGTCAGCTCCGTTAGCCATCTCGTCTTGATGCCATGTTCCATATGAAAACACTCAGTTAGCCTACTGTATTAAACTTCTTCTTGTCCCGACACATGAGTTACCAGATATAGACCCGGCGACAGTTACAGAGATAGAAACTATAAATAGATAGGCTTTGTTCGTAATAATTAAATTACAACCAGACAGAGAACAAGGAGTTTGAGAATGGTAGGCTCATCTAATGTGCGAGATGAGCTACAGCAATGGGTCAATGAGTAGTATTACTGCGCCCCTATGGGCAGGCGAGCGGTGGTGCGGAATGCCGTAAAGCGCCTGTTAGAATACCGCGGGTCAAGTTACATTCTTATGTTCCCACATCTGTAAGTGTGAGCAGAGGGGAAAAAGGAAGGTTTAAAGGGAGACTTTTGGGCTTGTGTTGATGTTATTTGGATTTAATGCTTAATTTATTTGTGGACACCTTTCTAAGCTCTTTGTCAGTGTAGCTGGATACTAGCCCTTTTCTCCATTCAGTATTTCTGTTTCAGTCAGACAGTCATTGTGATTTCAGAGAAAAGCTGGGCAATTAAAGTATTAAACTTAGTTTTAAGTATTAAACTTGCATGTCCCTGATTGTGCCCCTTTAAAATTGTCAAATAATAAGTCATTCTGTCCTTTTATTTTTTACATCCACAGAAGACCGCAGCTATCGGAAAGAAGCTGCGGCTGGCTTCAAAAAGAAGGAAGCATGGTTCTGCTGCAACGGTGAATTGATTAATTGAGTGATGTTATTTTAAAGCATGCATACGTGAAGTACTTCCCTATCTGGGCAGCAATACTGGGCAGCAATACATAATTAAAATCATTCTGAGAAGGAACTCTTTTTTCATTGTGCCATTTCGTTGTGCCATCTTCTAGGAGGAGGAGGACAAGGGGGTCAGCTCCCCTCCCTCAAAAAGGCCTTCAATGATTTACTGTGCCTCCATCGGTAAGACAGAACACAGTGTGTATGTGTGTGTGCTTGCAGGGGTGTAATACTATCTTAAATATACATCATACATATTCAATTGCATATTTCTGATGTGTTCACAGAAAACGTCCTGATGGACAGCCCTGTATTTGAGCAACCTGGTTCACTTCATCGGCTTCTTGAAGGAGACTCCTCCTGAGGGGTGTCGCCTCACAAAGGTCCGGATGGTGGCCGTCTTGCGGGCAATGAAGCAGGCGCTTCAGACCCTCAACCGGCACCTGGTGGTGCACCAGATACAGGTGAAAGCCCGCAAGGCGGCAACCATAACCCCTTGGGAGGATCTCAGAAGGTGCCAAGACCTTGCTCGGGACAAGATGGCAGAGTTGCTCCGTAAGTGTGCATTACTTTTGAGTCTCTCCCTCTCTGTCTCTCTCTCTCCCTATCTCGAATATGTATGTATCTCACTGTTCAATATGCTATAATGATAAGTCATACATGATTAAATGACAGATTCAGATGATCAGAGTTGCATGAATTGTATACGTACTTACTGGAAAAAGGCTGAATGGACCTCTGAATACCCTCATCAACAATGGCATCCTGAGTGAGAAAGAGGGAGGAAGAGAGATGAGACACGATAAGTGAGATAAACTATAGATTCAGATATTAACAATATCTTCTAGAAAATGTAAGCAGTTGCATAAATTGTAAACTCACTACTTACATAAAAAAGGATGCCTGTGAAGTCCACTCCAGTTAAAAGCAAAGTGCTTCTTTTCAAACAAATGAGGGCAACCTTTGATAGAGAGAGAGGGAGAAAAGGGGAGACAGAGAGAAAGGTGAGACTGAGACATTATAATTGATTGAGTTGATCACAGTACTGGTAATTACATGATCATAATACCTTTATCTTTACTGGAAAAGGCTGCATGACCCTCTGGATACTCTCAACAATAATATCCTGACAGAGAGAGAGGGGGGGGGGAGTGAGAGAGAGATGAGACATGATCAATGATCATTTTTAAATTATAAATGATTAAATGACAGATTCTAGAAAATATAAAAACATAGTTGCATGTATTGTATACTTACTTAGTGGAAAAGGCTGCATGGCCCTCTGAATACCCTCATCAACAATGGACAATGAACCACACAAGTTAGGGCCGGGCATCCTTTGAGAGACAGGGGAGGGGGGGTAATAATGAGTCACATGATCACACTATCTTCAGTCTAAAAAGCTGCTACATTATTATGAATAATTTTATAATAATAACAACAATTTCATATCAACTTACTATAAGTTTCCTCAGTAGCTCACTCTTCTCTGACACTTTGTCAATGACAGTGTCTGTGTGCAAAGCAACAAGAACGTCTTTTTCAGTGGCCATCAACATGAAGGCTTCCAATTTGCTGGCAGACAGGCTGCTCCTCAGTCTGCTTTTGATATATTTCAGTGTTGAGAATGACTTTTTTAACCTAGCCCCTTAGTAACAGTCCTGAAAGGAGCTAGGCTTACCAGTCAACTGGCTGGTAAATTATCCATTACCAATAGATTTTTAGCAGCTAGCCATTGGCTAGTAAATGGCTAGGGTTAATTTTGGACCATGGCCACACACAGCTAACGTTAGCCTGCTCCTCTTTTTCTAAGAAGATATAACGTTAAGTAGCCCAGCAGCAGCAACACTGCTAGGCTAGGCCAGAATAGATAACGTTAGTAATAGCGCTAGTGCTAATTGCCAAGCTGACGTGCTAACGTTAGCACTACTAGTACTGACGTTATCTGGCTGGCCTAGACAAACAGTGTTAACGCTAGCTAGCTCAAACGTAGCTAGCTACGACCCGATTAGCTTGGCAGGGAGGTGGGTAGCTAGATAATGCTAGCTAGCTGTACCTAGCTAATGCTAGCTGGCGCTAGCCAGCAGATAGCCGTCACCCATATTCATATTTAGCTATAGCTTATTTTTTAGCTTTCAAATATATTTCCTTACCGTTTCAACTACACACTCCTCCTGCTCACTCTGTCCTTCCTCGGCCCTGTCATGTCTCTGTCCCTCCTCGGTTTCCCTGTCCTGCTCTCGGCCACCATGACCACCAGCCACCTCTCCTTCAAGTTCGTGTTCAACATGGTGTTGCTGCACAACGTCGGCTGAGGCTGTAGACGTTGAAGCAGCCCCTGGCGCAAACATATCAGTAATTTTTGCACATGTTGCAGCATCCGCCTCAAGACTTTTAATCTTTTTAGCTCGTAATTTCTCTGCGCCCCCCTTGCGCTTTGGTTTACTATACTTGTCCTTATCATGGATGTATTAGGTCCTTATACATCTTTCTCCATCCACTGACTTTTGGCTCTCTAACGGCCCACGCAAATGACACCTGAAACTAACAGAGGGAGGGGTGGGGCCTACATATGATTGGGCCAGCCCAGTGTCAGTATAGAAAATGGACCAATGGGCCGCTGTCCCTGCTCTATGGGCCGTTCGTTAGCCCCCAAAGAAATTTTATTTTTTATTTTTATTGTAGATCGGCCCACAAGTAGGTTCGGCCCACCGGGCATTTGCCCGGTACGCCACATGGCCAGTCCAGCCCTGACCTCCAGAGGTTTCTCACCTGCGCCGAGGTTAGTAGCAGACCCCCTCATCCTCTGAATGGACTCTGGAAGCTAGATTTCCATCACCCCGTCATACAACATTTAGATTTATTTGGACTTGATAGTGCTTCAGTGCCCCGTGTGACGGCTGAGGGAACCGGTCTGCGCCTCAGCTGATGAAGACGCCCAGCGGTGATATTTGCGCAAGAACTGTGGTTTATAAAACAAATGCCGAGAGATTCGCGCAAGGTGTCCATGTCCACGGAGGCAACCCCGATGCGCCAGCCTCAGCACGGGAGGGCATGTGCTCAGTAACGGGTGTGAATGTAAACATGCAATAGGCGACAGTGGCAACCAGGTACGACGCAAGAACGCTCCCTCCGGACCTCCACTGAACTTTACCCGCATCAGCACTGAGGCGCCGCCGGGAGGATCCGCGATGGCAGCCCTGGGTGAGGTAGGAAGCTTCCTGCACGGAATCGACGGTGTCGGACACGTCGGGTCCCCCTTTCTCCTGACGCCTCTCGGGGACAGTCCCACGCTGCTGAGCGAGCACCTCATCCCCGGGGAGAGGCTGTCCCGGAGCACCACCGCGGATTTGACTCACCTGAAAGGAATCCTGCGGAGAAGACAGTTATATTGTAGAACTGGATTTCATCTGGAGATACTTCCTGATGGCACTGTGCAAGGGACAAGAAAGGACCACAGCCGGTTCGGTAAGAAACCGTTTATTAACACATTATTAGACAGCCAATAGCAGAATGATAGTTAAGCAAATTATAATAGCCCACTATTATTAGCCTATAATTAAACTTAGATGTTATTAGTCTTGTTATTATTTATGTGTATATATGGGCTGATCGTCATCATGATTGTAACACATCCATGCCCTCAAAATGTGAATCCTTCAAATACTAGGCTATTTATTAATAGTAGGCTAATAATAGGCCCAATAATCTGAATCGTAATAATCATAACCAGAATAACAATAATACACTTTATTTGCAATGCACCGTTCGTACAGAAATGCAGCTCAAAGTGCTTTACAACAATAACATTTTGTTTCTTGAAAAAAAAACTGATCCCTAGCCTACATGGAAACGTTACCATCTAAAAAAAAAAAAAAAAAGGAGAAGAAGAAGAAGAAAATATACAGTAACTGTGTAAATCCTAACGGCAGACGGCAGCTGCTCGCGCTGTAGTGGGGATAGTGTTGAGAATGCCGAGGATACCCAGAACAACTGTTTTATTCTTCTCCAGGTATTTTGGAATTTATAAGCCTTGCTGTTGGATTGATAAGCATACGAGGGGTGGACAGTGGCCTGTATCTGGGGATGAATGACAAGGGAGAGCTGTATGGTTCTGTAAGTATGACTTATATATATACTTATATATTATTATATATTGTGTTTGTGTTCATGCACTGTGTCAGGTCTCTGCTGAGGATTTGTATTGGACATTTATTGGCTGGTATTTGTTGTCCATTAGAAGTGCCAGTAGGTGGCAGAAGTCAGGTATTTTAGTGCCAGTCTCGCTGATACAGTTTAGTTTGGGTTTTGTCTGGAACATTATTTAACAACAAACAAAGACAGATTTCCTTCCACACATCTTCATCATATCTCATTCTCAACCAGTAGTTTGTGTGTGTCTGCATGAGATCACATTGTATGCCCCCCCCCCCCAGGAGAAACTGACGGCTGAGTGCGTGTTCAGGGAGCAGTTTGAGGAGAACTGGTACAACACCTACTCTTCCAGCCTGTACCAGCATGGGGACAAAGGGACTCGCTACTTCGTGGCTCTGAACAAGGACGGCACGCCCCGGGACGGGACCAAGTCCAGGAGGCACCAGAAGTTCACCCACTTCCTGCCGCGGCCCGTGGACCCGGAGAGGGTGCCGGAGCTGTACCGCGAGATCCTGGGCCACAGCTGAGGCCGGCCAGCCCCGGTCCCAGGTCAGGAATAGCTGCTGAAGCCACGGCGGCGGCCCTCACGGGGGAACCAGGGATGTGCCCACCCCCCGCCGCCCCCTGCCTGGCTGACTGGGCTGAGCTGGACAGGGGGAGCAGGCCCAGCAGGGGGGGGGGGGGAAGGCTCCGCGCGGGGGCCTCCCCTCGGAATGCACGGCCGGCTCCCAGCGGGGCCAGGAAGACAGTCTAGAATGTCTGACATTGTCAACCCGCACGCCGGGCATGAGGGGGCCGTTTGTTTCCAGGGGCCAGCCGGGCTGGGAGGAGCCGTGTGGAATAGGAGAAGCTGGAGGAAGAGGATCAGAGAGAATGGGGATGCTGACGGGGCGGCAGGCGGGCCGGCGAGCTTCTCGATGGACAGGCGGCGTCTCCTCTTGTCTGACTCTGTGTGGAGAACGGGGAGGAAACTTCTGGAAGTGTCCGTTGGACAGAAGAGTCAATTCAATAGTCTGTTCTATTAAAGAAAGGGATGTTTTCATTTGACTACTAGATATAGTATGTGTTCGTGAGCCTTACGTTTTCAGAAGGACTTTGAAGGAATTCAACCATTTGGTTTGTTTCAACTGTTTGTTTTTTTTACTTGTGACTAGGCTAATGCAGAAAGGAGCTGATGTCACAGGGATCCATGTTTTATTTATTCATTTTTAGATCCATATTTATGTTATATATTTATTTATTTGAGAATATATTTTTGCAGTTCAATATATGCAGTGTAGAAAAACCACTAGAAATTGTATTCATAGTACATCAAGTTTAAAACACTGTATGTATTTTAATCTGAGAGAAAAGCTTTCTCATATTACTCAACAAAGTGGCCTGGAGTAACATTTCCCTAGCATGAAAAATGTTAATTATTTTCTGGAGCGTACATGAGTAGAATATGAAGCCATTAAGTCTTCATTGTAGTCAGTGAATTCACTCTCGCTTTGTGTTACAGAAATGTGCATACTTCTAAAATTCAATAATGTGTGACCACGTCTGCTTTATATTCAATTAGGAATGAAGATGGTACAGGTTGAAGTAGGTCGGCTAATCTGTAGTCATTCCTATCAACAGTCAACATTACAGAATAAAATATTATTTTGTATTTGGATTCATATTCGGAGCTGTTCTGCCATTCCCATTTTCTTTATATTCCTGTGTACATTAGACAGACCAATTGGGAAAGATTTTAAAGACCCAATAATTGTTTAACAGCCTTTTAACATTTCAAATCTTTCCAAAGCAGTGTACATTGTGGTTGGCAATGTTTTCCTTTTCAATTTGGCAAGTTCAAACATATAAACTCACTCACAAGATCAAAGTTGTGTTTCGTTCTGATTGCCGTTATATTAACGTAGGTACGACTACCTAGCTAACCCCCCCGGGGATTCCAAATAATCTTTCGAATTGAAACAGCCATCTTCGTGTCGTGCTCCTTCACAACAAGAGTAAACAGAAATAAATAAAAATAACGAGCCTAAGACAACAGGCTCTCACTCGCCGCGGCAACCCCCCACAACGCGGATCCCAAAACAATCAAAAGAGCAGGCTTTCCGAAAGTGAAACGTTGTGTAGTACTAAACACACCCGTTCTCAAAATGCACGCTTACAAAACCAACCCTGGTATATAGGTCTTTAAGCGGGCATGCGGCTCAAAAACCGACTTTCTAACCAGGACACGTGTGCGCGACACCGGCTCGAATAAACACTATTGTCTAAGTTATCACACAGCTGAACAAACAAAGGGACCACTCTAAACTAGGTTCAAACAACGTACAAGACTCACAGCAAGTTCCAGGCTGACTCGGGCCTCGGGGGAAAAACAGCACCAGCTAGATGTGTCCCCAAGATTGAACTCCCCCGTCCTTTGAGAAAAGCACGTCACGCGTCCGTGAATTCAGCCCAAAACAAACCGAAAGACCAGTTGTCGTCCCATTAGAACATTTTCGTCGCCATTATTGTGAAGGTTTTTTATCCTTGGTTTAGTTAGATTGTCAAAGAACACGCTGAGTGGTCGCTCAAGCTGGTTTTAAACAAAGTACAATAGTTTATTCTATGTTACGATTCTGCAGAGTCGGACCCTCGCACAGGAAGTGAATCCAGGCAAGAGTGAGTTCACGGGAGGACGGGGTCTTAGTTTATACAGTGAAAGAGGAAGTGACAGTTTCAGGGGGAAGACAGGGAAGTGATGTCACACAGGGAGGGATTTGTAGTTCTAACAGACTGATCTATGAGAACGAACTACAAAGTTTAGAATAACAGTCAAGGGGGAAAACAGAACACTTTGTTGAGACTTGAAATTCATTCACAATTTATTTAATGACATTGTATTGTCTCGGCTCGTAGGCTATGTGAATAATTTATGTCTAAAACGTATAGAAAAAAATGTACAGTAGGCTACAATATAACATGACGTCTGTTCTGTAGTTGGGTTCCCATGATCCGGGAGAAGAACAAAGAGCTTCGTTTGCTGCAGGCACAAGAGTGGATCGCGACGAGCGAGCGCTTCGAGGACGTCATCTTCACTGACGAAACGACAGTGTCCCTTGAGCGTTTCGCCCGGACCTGCTACTTGAAGAAAGGGAGAGCTTCCTTCAAGCCCAAACCGAAGCATCCCCTGAAGCTCCATGTCTGGGGTGGAATTTCTCGGCAGGGACGAGGACCGATGATGATTTTCGAAGGTAGCCTAGCTATTATTTAATCGTTGCGCGTTTTGCGGGCTATTATCCATTATGCTACATCTGTTGCTGTAGGTAGCCAATAATCTAATTATTTAGTGTTGTTCTTTTATTCAGGAATCATGAATGGCGACTACTTTAAGAACGAAATCATCACAATGGCTGCTGCACCGTACATCAAAAACAACTGGAATGGACCAACGCATCGTTTTTTTCAAGGTAGGCCATTGTAACGATGGGCTACACGCAAAGCACTCATTGAGTGAAAAATCTGTTGTTAAGCCTAAATTGGTGTGCCTAATATTTTTTCTCCCTTTATTTATGCAGACAACGACCCCAAGCACACTGCAGCTAGAGCCTACATCGCTGCCGAGGGGATCAATTGGATCAAAACACCAGCAGAGTAAGTTGTTTATGTAATATTGCATATGTTGTTTACAAACTACCGGATAGTGAGGCGATGACTTCGGGACAGTGACGGTGGAGTGGCCTACTTTTTAATATATTTAGCCTAATTTATTATCTTTTCTCAAGATCTCCAGATCTGAACCCCATCGAGATGGTGTGGAACCAGTTGAAGACGTACATTCGGCGCACGGCAAAACCCAGCAACAGACAGGAGCTGATTCATGCCATTGAAACTTTCTGGTATGAGGTACTGGATGTGAAGACATGCAACAACTACATCAACCATCTCAAGAACGTGTTGCCGAAGATCGTCGAGGTTGCTGGTGGCCCGACAGGAATGTGACATCCCCCGGGACTCTGTAGCAGGCTACTGGTAGCCTACTAGTACACAGCTGTTTTTTTGTTTTGTGTATCTATTTCGATGTGTGTACATAGCCTTTTTTGCAAATAAATAAAAACAAAAACACAACATTGACCAACGGCATCTTATTTCATTCAAAATTTTGTGTGTGTATCGTGGTGCCCACAGGTGCCCCTGTGTCTGAAATGAAGGAATATGTCATGAGAACACTGCTAGCTAGCTAGTTAGCCTACTGTATTAAACCTCTACTTGTCCCGATACCTTGTTCCATATGAGTTAACAGATACAGACCCGAGGACAGTTACAGAGATGGATACTATAGATAGGCTTTGTTCGTAATAATTAAATTACAACCAGACAGAGAACAAGGAGTTTGAGTTCATAGATGTTAGCTAACTGGTACAGTAGTTAGCTAGCTAGCTGATCCCTGTGTCATGTGTTGTTTGTTTACGTTGCAGTCTAGCTTACAATAGCTTCTCACGCCGTTCACTACCATTCCACATTTTTTCTGATTTAAGGTCCCATGACGGTTTTGTCTTCCTGCTTCTGCCTAATCACTCCACAATACCACAATATCAATACAACTGTGTCATGTTTTACCGAAGCATAAGAAGAAGACGGTAGCTATCAGTGGCTAAAGCAGTTAGCTAATGTTAAGATCATTCCTGTAGCTGCTGCGTGCGAGACGTGCGAGTTCGTCTCTGTTCCTGCCCGAGAAGCAGAAGTTGAACTAATAGCATCAAAATCAAAATAGCTACAGGAATCATCGTTGTAAAGTTAGCCATCTGGTTTTTAGCCACCGACAGCTACCATTAATATTATGGAAGCTGCTGTCGTGAGCTAACTTGCCATCATGGTCTTATCGTGCAGCTTTACAGGCTGCTATTAGCAGACAGCACTAAAGTTGACAAAATCACACTTGCACATCATTAGAATTCCAACCATTCATATGGGATTTATCATTAAACTAAACATGGAACCTGAATACTACCTGATATTTCAAACTGCTGCCATCAGTGATCGGCGCGTCTGCTTGTTTGCATCATGAATATCCAATGTAATCCAATATATGTAATGACATTCCATGTAGTGTCCCAAAACTGTTAAACCATTCCCTTTGTAGTTCACTATGAGTAGAAATACATAGGGAATAGGGAGTGAACCATTTCAAACACATCTCTGGTCAGCTCCGTTAGCCATCTCGTCTTGATGCCATGTTCCATATGAAAACACTCAGTTAGCCTACTGTATTAAACTTCTTCTTGTCCCGACACATGAGTTACCAGATATAGACCCGGCGACAGTTACAGAGATAGAAACTATAAATAGATAGGCTTTGTTCGTAATAATTAAATTACAACCAGACAGAGAACAAGGAGTTTGAGAATGGTAGGCTCATCTAATGTGCGAGATGAGCTACAGCAATGGGTCAATGAGTAGTATTACTGCGCCCCTATGGGCAGGCGAGCGGTGGTGCGGAATGCCGTAAAGCGCCTGTTAGAATACCGCGGGTCAAGTTACATTCTTATGTTCCCACATCTGTAAGTGTGAGCAGAGGGGAAAAAGGAAGGTTTAAAGGGAGACTTTTGGGCTTGTGTTGATGTTATTTGGATTTAATGCTTAATTTATTTGTGGACACCTTTCTAAGCTCTTTGTCAGTGTAGCTGGATACTAGCCCTTTTCTCCATTCAGTATTTCTGTTTCAGTCAGACAGTCATTGTGATTTCAGAGAAAATCTGGGCAATTAAAGTATTAAACTTAGTTTTAAGTATTAAACTTGCATGTCCCTGATTGTGCCCCTTTAAAATTGTCAAATAATAAGTCATTCTGTCCTTTTATTTTTTACATCCACAGAAGACCGCAGCTATCGGAAAGAAGCTGCGGCTGGCTTCAAAAAGAAGGAAGCATGGTTCTGCTGCAACGGTGAATTGATTAATTGAGTGATGTTATTTTAAAGCATGCATACGTGAAGTACTTCCCTATCTGGGCAGCAATACTGGGCAGCAATACATAATTAAAATCATTCTGAGAAGGAACTCTTTTTTCATTGTGCCATTTCGTTGTGCCATCTTCTAGGAGGAGGAGGACAAGGGGGTCAGCTCCCCTCCCTCAAAAAGGCCTTCAATGATTTACTGTGCCTCCATCGGTAAGACAGAACACAGTGTGTATGTGTGTGTGCTTGCAGGGGTGTAATACTATCTTAAATATACATCATACATATTCAATTGCATATTTCTGATGTGTTCACAGAAAACGTCCTGATGGACAGCCCTGTATTTGAGCAACCTGGTTCACTTCATCGGCTTCTTGAAGGAGACTCCTCCTGAGGGGTGTCGCCTCACAAAGGTCCGGATGGTGGCCGTCTTGCGGGCAATGAAGCAGGCGCTTCAGACCCTCAACCGGCACCTGGTGGTGCACCAGATACAGGTGAAAGCCCGCAAGGCGGCAACCATAACCCCTCGGGAGGATCTCAGAAGGTGCCAAGACCTTGCTCGGGACAAGATGGCAGAGTTGCTCCGTAAGTGTGCATTACTTTTGAGTCTCTCCCTCTCTGTCTCTCTCTCTCCCTATCTCGAATATGTATGTATCTCACTGTTCAATATGCTATAATGATAAGTCATACATGATTAAATGACAGATTCAGATGATCAGAGTTGCATGAATTGTATACGTACTTACTGGAAAAAGGCTGAATGGACCTCTGAATACCCTCATCAACAATGGCATCCTGAGTGAGAAAGAGGGAGGAAGAGAGATGAGACACGATAAGTGAGATAAACTATAGATTCAGATATTAACAATATCTTCTAGAAAATGTAAGCAGTTGCATAAATTGTAAACTCACTACTTACATAAAAAAGGATGCCTGTGAAGTCCACTCCAGTTAAAAGCAAAGTGCTTCTTTTCAAACAAATGAGGGCAACCTTTGATAGAGAGAGAGGGAGAAAAGGGGAGACAGAGAGAAAGGTGAGACTGAGACATTATAATTGATTGAGTTGATCACAGTACTGGTAATTACATGATCATAATACCTTTATCTTTACTGGAAAAGGCTGCATGACCCTCTGGATACTCTCAACAATAATATCCTGACAGAGAGAGAGGGGGGGGGAGTGAGAGAGAGATGAGACATGATCAATGATCATTTTTAAATTATAAATGATTAAATGACAGATTCTAGAAAATATAAAAACATAGTTGCATGTATTGTATACTTACTTAGTGGAAAAGGCTGCATGGCCCTCTGAATACCCTCATCAACAATGGACAATGAACCACACAAGTTAGGGCCGGGCATCCTTTGAGAGACAGGGGAGGGGGGGTAATAATGAGTCACATGATCACACTATCTTCAGTCTAAAAAGCTGCTACATTATTATGAATAATTTTATAATAATAACAACAATTTCATATCAACTTACTATAAGTTTCCTCAGTAGCTCACTCTTCTCTGACACTTTGTCAATGACAGTGTCTGTGTGCAAAGCAACAAGAACGTCTTTTTCAGTGGCCATCAACATGAAGGCTTCCAATTTGCTGGCAGACAGGCTGCTCCTCAGTCTGCTTTTGATATATTTCAGTGTTGAGAATGACTTTTTTAACCTAGCCCCTTAGTAACAGTCCTGAAAGGAGCTAGGCTTACCAGTCAACTGGCTGGTAAATTATCCATTACCAATAGATTTTTAGCAGCTAGCCATTGGCTAGTAAATGGCTAGGGTTAATTTTGGACCATGGCCACACACAGCTAACGTTAGCCTGCTCCTCTTTTTCTAAGAAGATATAACGTTAAGTAGCCCAGCAGCAGCAACACTGCTAGGCTAGGCCAGAATAGATAACGTTAGTAATAGCGCTAGTGCTAATTGCCAAGCTGACGTGCTAACGTTAGCACTACTAGTACTGACGTTATCTGGCTGGCCTAGACAAACAGTGTTAACGCTAGCTAGCTCAAACGTAGCTAGCTACGACCCGATTAGCTTGGCAGGGAGGTGGGTAGCTAGATAATGCTAGCTAGCTGTACCTAGCTAATGCTAGCTGGCGCTAGCCAGCAGATAGCCGTCACCCATATTCATATTTAGCTATAGCTTATTTTTTAGCTTTCAAATATATTTCCTTACCGTTTCAACTACACACTCCTCCTGCTCACTCTGTCCTTCCTCGGCCCTGTCATGTCTCTGTCCCTCCTCGGTTTCCCTGTCCTGCTCTCGGCCACCATGACCACCAGCCACCTCTCCTTCAAGTTCGTGTTCAACATGGTGTTGCTGCACAACGTCGGCTGAGGCTGTAGACGTTGAAGCAGCCCCTGGCGCAAACATATCAGTAATTTTTGCACATGTTGCAGCATCCGCCTCAAGACTTTTAATCTTTTTAGCTCGTAATTTCTCTGCGCCCCCCTTGCGCTTTGGTTTACTATACTTGTCCTTATCATGGATGTATTAGGTCCTTATACATCTTTCTCCATCCACTGACTTTTGGCTCTCTAACGGCCCACGCAAATGACACCTGAAACTAACAGAGGGAGGGGTGGGGCCTACATATGATTGGGCCAGCCCAGTGTCAGTATAGAAAATGGACCAATGGGCCGCTGTCCCTGCTCTATGGGCCGTTCGTTAGCCCCCAAAGAAATTTTATTTTTTATTTTTATTGTAGATCGGCCCACAAGTAGGTTCGGCCCACCGGGCATTTGCCCGGTACGCCACATGGCCAGTCCAGCCCTGACCTCCAGAGGTTTCTCACCTGCGCCGAGGTTAGTAGCAGACCCCCTCATCCTCTGAATGGACTCTGGAAGCTAGATTTCCATCACCCCGTCATACAACATTTAGATTTATTTGGACTTGATAGTGCTTCAGTGCCCCGTGTGACGGCTGAGGGAACCGGTCTGCGCCTCAGCTGATGAAGACGCCCAGCGGTGATATTTGCGCAAGAACTGTGGTTTATAAAACAAATGCCGAGAGATTCGCGCAAGGTGTCCATGTCCACGGAGGCAACCCCGATGCGCCAGCCTCAGCACGGGAGGGCATGTGCTCAGTAACGGGTGTGAATGTAAACATGCAATAGGCGACAGTGGCAACCAGGTACGACGCAAGAACGCTCCCTCCGGACCTCCACTGAACTTTACCCGCATCAGCACTGAGGCGCCGCCGGGAGGATCCGCGATGGCAGCCCTGGGTGAGGTAGGAAGCTTCCTGCACGGAATCGACGGTGTCGGACACGTCGGGTCCCCCTTTCTCCTGACGCCTCTCGGGGACAGTCCCACGCTGCTGAGCGAGCACCTCATCCCCGGGGAGAGGCTGTCCCGGAGCACCACCGCGGATTTGACTCACCTGAAAGGAATCCTGCGGAGAAGACAGTTATATTGTAGAACTGGATTTCATCTGGAGATACTTCCTGATGGCACTGTGCAAGGGACAAGAAAGGACCACAGCCGGTTCGGTAAGAAACCGTTTATTAACACATTATTAGACAGCCAATAGCAGAATGATAGTTAAGCAAATTATAATAGCCCACTATTATTAGCCTATAATTAAACTTAGATGTTATTAGTCTTGTTATTATTTATGTGTATATATGGGCTGATCGTCATCATGATTGTAACACATCCATGCCCTCAAAATGTGAATCCTTCAAATACTAGGCTATTTATTAATAGTAGGCTAATAATAGGCCCAATAATCTGAATCGTAATAATCATAACCAGAATAACAATAATACACTTTATTTGCAATGCACCGTTCGTACAGAAATGCAGCTCAAAGTGCTTTACAACAATAACATTTTGTTTCTTGAAAAAAAAACTGATCCCTAGCCTACATGGAAACGTTACCATCTAAAAAAAAAAAAAAAAAGGAGAAGAAGAAGAAGAAAATATACAGTAACTGTGTAAATCCTAACGGCAGACGGCAGCTGCTCGCGCTGTAGTGGGGATAGTGTTGAGAATGCCGAGGATACCCAGAACAACTGTTTTATTCTTCTCCAGGTATTTTGGAATTTATAAGCCTTGCTGTTGGATTGATAAGCATACGAGGGGTGGACAGTGGCCTGTATCTAGGGATGAATGACAAGGGAGAGCTGTATGGTTCTGTAAGTATGACTTATATATATACTTATATATTATTATATATTGTGTTTGTGTTCATGCACTGTGTCAGGTCTCTGCTGAGGATTTGTATTGGACATTTATTGGCTGGTATTTGTTGTCCATTAGAAGTGCCAGTAGGTGGCAGAAGTCAGGTATTTTAGTGCCAGTCTCGCTGATACAGTTTAGTTTGGGTTTTGTCTGGAACATTATTTAACAACAAACAAAGACAGATTTCCTTCCACACATCTTCATCATATCTCATTCTCAACCAGTAGTTTGTGTGTGTCTGCATGAGATCACATTGTATGCCCCCCCCCCCCAGGAGAAACTGACGGCTGAGTGCGTGTTCAGGGAGCAGTTTGAGGAGAACTGGTACAACACCTACTCTTCCAGCCTGTACCAGCATGGGGACAAAGGGACTCGCTACTTCGTGGCTCTGAACAAGGACGGCACGCCCCGGGACGGGACCAAGTCCAGGAGGCACCAGAAGTTCACCCACTTCCTGCCGCGGCCCGTGGACCCGGAGAGGGTGCCGGAGCTGTACCGCGAGATCCTGGGCCACAGCTGAGGCCGGCCAGCCCCGGTCCCAGGTCAGGAATAGCTGCTGAAGCCACGGCGGCGGCCCTCACGGGGGAACCAGGGATGTGCCCACCCCCCGCCGCCCCCTGCCTGGCTGACTGGGCTGAGCTGGACAGGGGGAGCAGGCCCAGCAGGGGGGGGGGGGGAAGGCTCCGCGCGGGGGCCTCCCCTCGGAATGCACGGCCGGCTCCCAGCGGGGCCAGGAAGACAGTCTAGAATGTCTGACATTGTCAACCCGCACGCCGGGCATGAGGGGGCCGTTTGTTTCCAGGGGCCAGCCGGGCTGGGAGGAGCCGTGTGGAATAGGAGAAGCTGGAGGAAGAGGATCAGAGAGAATGGGGATGCTGACGGGGCGGCAGGCGGGCCGGCGAGCTTCTCGATGGACAGGCGGCGTCTCCTCTTGTCTGACTCTGTGTGGAGAACGGGGAGGAAACTTCTGGAAGTGTCCGTTGGACAGAAGAGTCAATTCAATAGTCTGTTCTATTAAAGAAAGGGATGTTTTCATTTGACTACTAGATATAGTATGTGTTCGTGAGCCTTACGTTTTCAGAAGGACTTTGAAGGAATTCAACCATTTGGTTTGTTTCAACTGTTTGGTTTTTTTACTTGTGACTAGGCTAATGCAGAAAGGAGCTGATGTCACAGGGATCCATGTTTTATTTATTCATTTTTAGATCCATCATCTCATCATCATCATCATCTTCATCCGCTTATCCAGGGTCGGGTCGCGGAGGCAGCAGCTCCAGCAGGGAGCCCCAGACATCCCTTTCCCTAGCAGCATCAACCAGCTCTGCCTGGGGAATCTTTAGCCGCTCACAGGCCAGTGCGGAGATGTAGTCCCGCCACCTGGTCCTGGGTCTACCCCGCGGCCTCCTCCCAGCCGGACACGCCTGGAACACCTCCCTAGGGAGGCGCCCAGGAGGCATCCTCACTAGATGCCCGAACCACCTTTCACATTTTTAGATCCATATTTATGTTATATATTTATTTATTTGAGAATATATTTTTGCAGTTCAATATATGCAGTGTAGAAAAACCACTAGAAATTGTATTCATAGTACATCAAGTTTAAAACACTGTATGTATTTTAATCTGAGAGAAAAGCTTTCTCATATTACTCAACAAAGTGGCCTGGAGTAACATTTCCCTAGCATGAAAAATGTTAATTATTTTCTGGAGCGTACATGAGTAGAATATGAAGCCATTAAGTCTTCATTGTAGTCAGTGAATTCACTCTCGCTTTGTGTTACAGAAATGTGCATACTTCTAAAATTCAATAATGTGTGACCACGTCTGCTTTATATTCAATTAGGAATGAAGATGGTACAGGTTGAAGTAGGTCGGCTAATCTGTAGTCATTCCTATCAACAGTCAACATTACAGAATAAAATATTATTTTGTATTTGGATTCATATTCGGAGCTGTTCTGCCATTCCCATTTTCTTTATATTCCTGTGTACATTAGACAGACCAATTGGGAAAGATTTTAAAGACCCAATAATTGTTTAACAGCCTTTTAACATTTCAAATCTTTCCAAAGCAGTGTACATTGTGGTTGGCAATGTTTTCCTTTTCAATTTGGCAAGTTCAAACATATAAACTCACTCACAAGATCAAAGTTGTGTTTCGTTCTGATTGCCGTTATATTAACGTAGGTACGACTACCTAGCTAACCCCCCCGGGGATTCCAAATAATCTTTCGAATTGAAACAGCCATCTTCGTGTCGTGCTCCTTCACAACAAGAGTAAACAGAAATAAATAAAAATAACGAGCCTAAGACAACAGGCTCTCACGCGCCGCGGCAACCCCCCACAACGCGGATCCCAAAACAATCAAAAGAGCAGGCTTTCCGAAAGTGAAACGTTGTGTAGTACTAAACACACCCGTTCTCAAAATGCACGCTTACAAAACCAACCCTGGTATATAGGTCTTTAAGCGGGCATGCGGCTCAAAAACCGACTTTCTAACCAGGACACGTGTGCGTGACACCGGCTCGAATAAACACTATTGTCTAAGTTATCACACAGCTGAACAAACAAAGGGACCACTCTAAACTAGGTTCAAACAACGTACAAGACTCACAGCAAGTTCCAGGCTGACTCGGGCCTCGGGGGAAAAACAGCACCAGCTAGATGTGTCCCCAAGATTGAACTCCCCCGTCCTTTGAGAAAAGCACGTCACGCGTCCGTGAATTCAGCCCAAAACAAACCGAAAGACCAGTTGTCGTCCCATTAGAACATTTTCGTCGCCATTATTGTGAAGGTTTTTTATCCTTGGTTTAGTTAGATTGTCAAAGAACACGCTGAGTGGTCGCTCAAGCTGGTTTTAAACAAAGTACAATAGTTTATTCTATGTTACGATTCTGCAGAGTCGGACCCTCGCACAGGAAGTGAATCCAGGCAAGAGTGAGTTCACGGGAGGACGGGGTCTTAGTTTATACAGTGAAAGAGGAAGTGACAGTTTCAGGGGGAAGACAGGGAAGTGATGTCACACAGGGAGGGATTTGTAGTTCTAACAGACTGATCTATGAGAACGAACTACAAAGTTTAGAATAACAGTCAAGGGGGAAAACAGAACACTTTGTTGAGACTTGAAATTCATTCACAATTTATTTAATGACATTGTATTGTCTCGGCTCGTAGGCTATGTGAATAATTTATGTCTAAAACGTATAGAAAAAAATGTACAGTAGGCTACAATATAACATGACGTCTGTTCTGTAGTTGGGTTCCCATGATCCGGGAGAAGAACAAAGAGCTTCGTTTGCTGCAGGCACAAGAGTGGATCGCGACGAGCGAGCGCTTCGAGGACGTCATCTTCACTGACGAAACGACAGTGTCCCTTGAGCGTTTCGCCCGGACCTGCTACTTGAAGAAAGGGAGAGCTTCCTTCAAGCCCAAACCGAAGCATCCCCTGAAGCTCCATGTCTGGGGTGGAATTTCTCGGCAGGGACGAGGACCGATGATGATTTTCGAAGGTAGCCTAGCTATTATTTAATCGTTGCGCGTTTTGCGGGCTATTATCCATTATGCTACATCTGTTGCTGTAGGTAGCCAATAATCTAATTATTTAGTGTTGTTCTTTTATTCAGGAATCATGAATGGCGACTACTTTAAGAACGAAATCATCACAATGGCTGCTGCACCGTACATCAAAAACAACTGGAATGGACCAACGCATCGTTTTTTTCAAGGTAGGCCATTGTAACGATGGGCTACACGCAAAGCACTCATTGAGTGAAAAATCTGTTGTTAAGCCTAAATTGGTGTGCCTAATATTTTTTCTCCCTTTATTTATGAAGACAACGACCCCAAGCACACTGCAGATAGAGCCTACATCGCTGCCGAGGGGATCAATTGGATCAAAACACCAGCAGAGTAAGTTGTTTATGTAATATTGCATATGTTGTTTACAAACTACCGGATAGTGAGGCGATGACTTCGGGACAGTGACGGTGGAGTGGCCTACTTTTTCATATATTTAGCCTAATTTATTATCTTTTCTCAAGATCTCCAGATCTGAACCCCATCGAGATGGTGTGGAACCAGTTGAAGACGTACATTCGGCGCACGGCAAAACCCAGCAACAGACAGGAGCTGATTCATGCCATTGAAACTTTCTGGTATGAGGTACTGGATGTGAAGACATGCAACAACTACATCAACCATCTCAAGAACGTGTTGCCGAAGATCGTCGAGGTTGCTGGTGGCCCGACAGGAATGTGACATCCCCCGGGACTCTGTAGCAGGCTACTGGTAGCCTACTAGTACACAGCTGTTTTTTTGTTTTGTGTATCTATTTCGATGTGTGTACATAGCCTTTTTTGCAAATAAATAAAAACAAAAACACAACATTGACCAACGGCATCTTATTTCATTCAAAATTTTGTGTGTGTATCGTGGTGCCCACAGGTGCCCCTGTGTCTGAAATGAAGGAATATGTCATGAGAACACTGCTAGCTAGCTAGTTAGCCTACTGTATTAAACCTCTACTTGTCCCGATACCTTGTTCCATATGAGTTAACAGATACAGACCCGAGGACAGTTACAGAGATGGATACTATAGATAGGCTTTGTTCGTAATAATTAAATTACAACCAGACAGAGAACAAGGAGTTTGAGTTCATAGATGTTAGCTAACTGGTACAGTAGTTAGCTAGCTAGCTGATCCCTGTGTCATGTGTTGTTTGTTTACGTTGCAGTCTAGCTTACAATAGCTTCTCACGCCGTTCACTACCATTCCACATTTTTTCTGATTTAAGGTCCCATGACGGTTTTGTCTTCCTGCTTCTGCCTAATCACTCCACAATACCACAATATCAATACAACGGTGTCATGTTTTACCGAAGCATAAGAAGAAGACGGTAGCTATCAGTGGCTAAAGCAGTTAGCTAATGTTAAGATCATTCCTGTAGCTGCTGCGTGCGAGACGTGCGAGTTCGTCTCTGTTCCTGCCCGAGAAGCAGAAGTTGAACTAATAGCATCAAAATCAAAATAGCTACAGGAATCATCGTTGTAAAGTTAGCCATCTGGTTTTTAGCCACCGACAGCTACCATTAATATTATGGAAGCTGCTGTCGTGAGCTAACTTGCCATCATGGTCTTATCGTGCAGCTTCACAGGCTGCTATTAGCAGACAGCACTAAAGTTGACAAAATCACACTTGCACATCATTAGAATTCCAACCATTCATATGGGATTTATCATTAAACTAAACATGGAACCTGAATACTACCTGATATTTCAAACTGCTGCCATCAGTGATCGGCGCGTCTGCTTGTTTGAGTCATGAATATCTTACACAGTTACATTCCATGTAGTGTCCCAAAACTGTTAAACCATTCCCTTTGTAGTTCACTATGAGTAGAAATACATAGGGAATAGGGAGTGAACCATTTCAAACACATCTCTGGTCAGCTCCGTTAGCCATCTCGTCTTGATGCCATGTTCCATATGAAAACACTCAGTTAGCCTACTGTATTAAACTTCTTCTTGTCCCGACACATGAGTTACCAGATATAGACCCGGCGACAGTTACAGAGATAGAAACTATAAATAGATAGGCTTTGTTCGTAATAATTAAATTACAACCAGAGAGAGAACAAGGAGTTTGAGAATGGTAGGCTCATCTAATGTGCGAGATGAGCTACAGCAATGGGTCAATGAGTAGTATTACTGCGCCCCTATGGGCAGGTTGAGCGGTGGTGCGGAATGCCGTAAAGCGCCTGTTAGAATACCGCGGGTCAAGTTACATTCTTATGTTCCCACATCTGTAAGTGTGAGCAGAGGGGAAAAAGGAAGGTTTAAAGGGAGACTTTTGGGCTTGTGTTGATGTTATTTGGATTTAATGCTTAATTTATTTGTGGACACCTTTCTAAGCTCTTTGTCAGTGTAGCTGGATACTAGCCCTTTTCTCCATTCAGTATTTCTGTTTCAGTCAGACAGTCATTGTGATTTCAGAGAAAATCTGGGCAATTAAAGTATTAAACTTAGTTTTAAGTATTAAACTTGCATGTCCCTGATTGTGCCCCTTTAAAATTGTCAAATAATAAGTCATTCTGTCCTTTTATTTTTTACATCCACAGAAGACCGCAGCTATCGGAAAGAAGCTGCGGCTGGCTTCAAAAAGAAGGAAGCATGGTTCTGCTGCAACGGTGAATTGATTAATTGAGTGATGTTATTTTAAAGCATGCATACGTGAAGTACTTCCCTATCTGGGCAGCAATACTGGGCAGCAATACATAATTAAAATCATTCTGAGAAGGAACTCTTTTTTCATTGTGCCATTTCGTTGTGCCATCTTCTAGGAGGAGGAGGACAAGGGGGTCAGCTCCCCTCCCTCAAAAAGGCCTTCAATGATTTACTGTGCCTCCATCGGTAAGACAGAACACAGTGTGTATGTGTGTGTGCTTGCAGGAGTGTAATACTATCTTAAATATACATCATACATATTCAATTGCATATTTCTGATGTGTTCACAGAAAACGTCCTGATGGACAGCCCTGTATTTGAGCAACCTGGTTCACTTCATCGGCTTCTTGAAGGAGACTCCTCCTGAGGGGTGTCGCCTCACAAAGGTCCGGATGGTGGCCGTCTTGCGGGCAATGAAGCAGGCGCTTCAGACCCTCAACCGGCACCTGGTGGTGCACCAGATACAGGTGAAAGCCCGCAAGGCGGCAACCATAACCCCTCGGGAGGATCTCAGAAGGTGCCAAGACCTTGCTCGGGACAAGATGGCAGAGTTGCTCCGTAAGTGTGCATTACTTTTGAGTCTCTCCCTCTCTGTCTCTCTCTCTCCCTATCTCGAATATGTATGTATCTCACTGTTCAATATGCCCAAATAACTATTTATCCTTGTTTGTGGAATATTTTCTCTTTCAGAAGACATCAAGGACGCTCCAATTACGGATCTAAAGACAAGGTTCAGGTTTTATGGCTACCTGTCCGCCTACCTCAGCGCCATCTACGGCCATCGCGCGGGGGTCCTCTGCAACCTCACCGTTGCAGAGCTGCAGAAGGCAGACGGCAACCCTCAGACCGGATACGTGATAGGCGTAAGTTTGACTGTCTCTGCGGATATCTGGTCAAAATAGACATTGCACTTTATTCAAGTAGTGTCAAACTTTCTTCATGCATTTAGCTTATTTTTGTTTTACTTCCTGGTGCTGATTCAACGTACCTGAAGTCTAGACCTCTATATGTTTTATCATTAGAATAGTATACAATACAAGAATACAATAGAATAGAATGTTTATTTTGCCATGTGTAACCAGCACAGGTACAGGTACATCAGAATTATTGTAGAGGCCCATTGGGATTAAAAGTAAATTGCAAATAATGTTTGTCATTGTTGTAGATCAAGGAGCACAAGACCAACAGGAGGTTTGGCCAGGCCCAGGTCTATGTGAACGCCCAGGAATACGGGTGGTTCCTGGAGTGGCTCCGGCTAAGGAGACGGGTAGCCCCCTTGAACGACTTGTTCTTTACGACCAGCGGCAAGGGGGCTGCCAAGAACCTTGTGATGTACATGAGGCAGGCCTGGAGGGAGATGGGGCTGGAGGGAAGGCCCACGTTCACATCCCTTCGGACTGCGGTGGCGACGCATGTAAGTTGCATTCAAAGTCAAGTACAAGTGTTTTTTTCTGTACAGCATGATTTGAAAATAACATAGCCAGAATCGGCAGCGAGGCATTTCCTTTTTAATAACAGTTCTAACTTGCTTGTATTCCTCTGTTTGAGTCACTTCGTCAATGTTGAAGAGGTGCAACAGAGAGTTGCACTCTTCATGAGTCATGACCTCACGACACAGAGGCGATTTAACGCGCTGCACCAGGTTCGTACCTCCCCCGCGCTCACCATCTCCCCACCCCATCACCTCAAACAGACACTACACTATTTATTCGGGCATTTAGTACATTTTGTATCTTAGCACTGTAATGTTCTTCATTTGTTTATTTAAGCACTATAGTAGCTTAGGTTTGTATCCCATGCCTGAACATTTCATTGTTATCCTTGCTGCTTTATTGATTTGGGTGTCTAGTATGTTTAATATCACAATACACGGTCATCTTGTAAGTATCATGTCTATTTTTTTAGACCGTGGACAGAGCAAAGGCCATGAGGGACGTGTTTGTGGCCATGTCGGCCACGGATCCTCCCCCAGTAGCCCCTCCACCTTCGGCCACTTCAACCTCTATGCCCAGCATCCCCTCCACTGCCGACATGCCCGGACCCTCCCACGCCTCGGCCGACATGCCCGGACCCTCCCACGCCTCCCACACTCCAAGGGCAAAGAAGCGGCGGTCCGCCTCATCAAGGGAAGAGGAGGAGGAGGAGGGAGCAGCCTCGACCACCACTGTAAGTACAGTCTTCTAAATGTATGGACCCTAGTATCAAATGCTAGACTCTGTAGTAGAGGTCTTCACGGGTCGGGTAAATCCGAGAGGACCTTTCCACGCTTTTATTATGGTCAATTGGGTTCGGGTGGATCCGATTCTGTTACCTCGGGTCCCGGGTCTGTGTCATTATGCGTAATACCCGAGAGAAACGCATGACGCGAATTCAGTGAGACAGTGGCCGCGACGCGAGCAGAGGCACGTCAGCCACCACCAGTAGCCTACCTTGTGAATAATAAGCTGAAAGAAAATGAATATAAAGAGGTCAAACCTAGTGGCAGCTTTGTGTAGCCTTATTTATTTACGGCCGTTTCATTTCCATGCTGCCACATCACAGCCTGACAAAACAGCGATTGATCCTGTTGAGATTGAGAGGATAAATCGCAATTCCATCCAACTGTGACGCAACAGCATGCAAGCCAACAGCCGTGACAGCCTAAGTGATTAATGCTACTAGGCTACTTGCTACTACTGCCTGTCGGATCCGTAAAATACCCGATCCGACTCGGGTCTCGGGTCTCTGCCCTACTCCTGCTCTCGGACAAAATCGGGTCCGGTATACATATTTTAAAAAATGATCAGATTTAGTCGGATCTCGGAACAAATGTCTCGGGTCCATCTCGGTTTCGGGTCCACATTTTAGACCCGAGAAGACCTCTACTCTGTAGACCCCTAGTATGTCTCTTTTCTTCATCTGGAATAAAATAGGGTGTATATCTGGTGGAAATAGCATAGGGCTTTATTCAAATACCCTAGCACTTCTGCTAGTATGCATTCTTCAACTATACACTTCCTTGCACTGATTCTAACCAGATGAAGCCCAAAGCTCTATACCATTGTTAAAAGGTCTTGCTCATGAGACTACATGGACCCAAATTCCATTCACAATTCTCAATATGTTTTCTTTTTCTTTTACAGACACCAGTGAAAAGACCTTCTATGTGCACAGTGAAGATATCCCCCCTCAAGTCGGCCGTGATTGTCGCGCAAAAGGTCAAAAGGGGGCTGGGACTCACGAGTTCCCCTAAGAAGCAGTGGCCCCGCCGTCGCAAGCGGTAGACTTTTTTTGTAATTCTTGTTTTTGCAATTGTTTTTTTACAATTTATACTGTTTTAATTTACATTGTTGCATTTGTTCATTGTTCATAGTTGATTGTTCATTGTTCATAGTTGATAGTTCATACAGATGTGGGAACATAAGAATGTAACTTGACCCGCGGTATTCTAACAGGCGCTTTACGGCATTCCGCACCACCGCTCGCCTGCTCATAGGGGCGCAGTAATACCACTCATTGACCCATTGCTGTAGCTCATCTCGCACATTAGATGAGCCTACCGTTCTCAAACTCCTTGTTCTCTGTCTGGTTGTGGTAATTTAATTATTACGAACAAAGCCTATCTATTTATAGTTTCTATCTCTGTAACTGTCGCCGGGTCTATATCTGTTAACTGTCGGGACAAGTAGAAGTTTAATACATTAGACTGAGTGTTCTCATATGGAACATGGCATCAGGACGAGTAAGATGGCTAATGGAGATGACCAGAGATGTGTTTGAAATGGTTCACTCACTCCCTATTCCCTATTACCATGGATGTATTGAGTGCGACTCATAGTGATATAGTAGTATATTAACGGTAGCTGTCGGTGGCTGAAAAGCAGATAGCTAACTTTACAACGATGATTCCTGTAGCTATTTTGATTTTGATGCTATTAGTTCAACTTCTGTTTCTCGGGCAGGAACGGAGACGAACTCGCATTAGCAGCAAAGCAGCTAGAGGAATGATCTTAACATTAGCTAACTGCTTTAGCTACTGCTAGCTACCGTCTTCTTCACTTCTCCTTCGGTAAAACATGACACCGTTGTGTTGTGGTATTGTGGAGGGCTTAGGCAGAAGCAGGAAGAGAAACTACTTTTGCCCCATATAAGTAAAATAATGGCCTCATAAGCATTTTTCGATTGTAAAATTATGTTCACTTGTTTTAGTTTACAAACATATGCAATTTTCTTAGAATTCCCAGCTTTGTATGTAGTTTTAATGTGAAAGATACATCTTGAATGCAGTCAAGACAAATTATTTTGCCTCGTAACTTTTGTCAAACCCCCTGGTTCCAGTCAATTGGATTATAGGCTATAGGCTACTTTCGTTTACAATGACGTTACCTTATGAACACAAATAGCTTAACCTATAGGCCTACATAAAAACAATAGCCTAAAACCATGTTTATTTCCAATGTATTTGCCAATAGTTAGGGTGAGGAACGACGCGTGGTCTCTTTAGCCCTGAGACCATCAGGCAGGCAGCTCAGGAGGTCGTTGAAGGCTATATATATTATTATGATATTATGTCTAATAATACATTCGTTGAAAGTACACAGGCTGATCTACTATACGGAATTGGACCGAGGAGTGTTCTCATATGGAACTAGGCTGCACACGCCTGCCCGCGACAAGAGCTGAATTGTAGTCAGCTTTCCCCGCTGCGCGCAGGACGCGTGCGTCCCCCGCTGATCCGAGCGAGAACGCAGGCGGAATATCGCTCCCCGTCTGAAACGGCCTTGACTCCTGGAATCCCAAGGTCTTTCATATTGAAATTCTCTTGATGGTCTGGGGAGTTGTGAGACGTGCTACCAGCCTGCGCTGCGCTCAGCACAAAGTTGGATGAATGGATGGACTTATTGGAATCCTGGAAAATGTTTATCGCGCTCTAAAATCATGAAAGCATAAATGTAAAAATGCAGCAACAGAAGTAGTCTAGATGAGATGGTGGTTTAAATGAATGGCAACACATAAATTGAGACATAAATACAATGCAAGTAGGCCCTAGAGGTTTAATACAGTAGGCTAACTAGCTAGCAGTGTTCTCTCTATTCAAACGGGATTGGGAAATTATGTTTAACGCTGTTGACTAGCCTACATATTTTTTTCAAAATATGGTCTCATGGGACAGCTCTTCCTGCTTCCATTAGGCACTCTATGGCATTCATTCACAAGATGATGGCCCAGTCCGATTGTCCACCCTTACATGAATTTGCATACTCTGGGACACACCCAGAGTCACACCTTTCCGGCCACGCCCTTGCCCAGCCATCAATAAATACTCTGCCTACAACAGTGTCTACCCTACAGACCCACTGACAATGAACACCAATCGTTTCTACAACAAGAAGAAGCCAGGCTGCGATGCATCCTCCTCTTCTGACAACCTACCGAAAAGGCCGGCTCCAAATGCAGGGCGCCCAGCACTTGGCCCTCCTGTCCAAGCCGGTCCTAGCCAATCCAAGAGGATTTTGAGAAAGGTACGTTTGGCTCAGCTATTATACACAAAAAACAACCGTAATGTTCTCTATTCCAAGTACTCAACTGAGCTTTTAATGGCTGTTCTGCTTATTAACTGCAATATTCTGTGTCTGTTTCTTTTACAGAGAAGGACGCCGGCTCCAAATGCAGGACTCCCAGGACTTGGTGATGGTCCTACCCCCCGCCCTAAAAAGCGGACTCCGTGTGGGCCTACAGCTCCAGAAGAAGCATGCAAAGACACCCCACAGCGCCCTAAAAAACGGATGGTGGCAAAGAAAGCGGTACGTTTCTCTGTTTTCTCTACATTTGTAATCAGTGTTATTGCCAGGTAGTTTTTACATGTGTCGTTATAAAATAAAACATAAAATAGCATACTGATTGTCTGAGGATACAATGTTTCTTATTCCATTTTCCTTATTCTGGTTACAGGCAGTGACAGTGGCCTATCCGAGACCAATGCCACTCTCGAGCCCAGCAGTGTATGGTGACATTGTGGCAGAGCAGCTGCAGCGGACAGCCAGTGAGGTGGACAGCGTCAGGGCCGAGCTACAGGCTGGACAGGCTGCAATGAAGGTGGAGCTACGGAGGGCCATGCAGCAGAAAGACAGAGACATGCAGCAGAAAGACAGAGACATGAAGGAGCTGCTACAGAAGGCCATGCGAGAGATGGAGGAGCTACGGGGGGCCATGCAGCGGAAAGACAGAGAGATGGATGAGCTGCGTGCAGCGTTAGCATCTGGCACCCCCAGCCCCCTGAGAACCATTTCCACCCCTGGGAGCAACACCCTGGCGAGGCACACCCCTGGCAGCTCAGCGAGTCACACCCCTGGGACTACGGCACACCTCACCCCGGCAAACCTCACCCCCAGACACCCGCTGCTGCCTGTCCCTTCAGTTCTCCCTGACATCCACATTCCTGACCTGGACACAGATCACTGCCGGAACCTCTGGCAACGGACCAACGGTCGTCCAGATCGTTATGGTGCCCTTCTGTTTCGTGCCATCCTAACCCGTGGGACTTATCAGGCCTGGGTGCGGAACACCAACTGGGATGGTTCACGAGGCAAGCAGGCCTTGCCACAGAACGTCCGGAAATGCATCACAGATGCAGTTCTCCTAAGATGCCCCACCTTCACCAACATGAAACAGCTGAAGAACCGAAACCAACGAGATGTTGCGCTCTCGTCGGAGTTCTATTTCAAGGGCTCTTTTTCGCAGTTGAGCTGGCTGTATGGGGCAAGAGAGGACTGTAAAATACAGTACTGTATTACAGGATATACAGTATGCATTTGGTACTAGGATTAAGGCATTTTATTTTGTGTTTCTATATCAATGACATGCATGTGTGAAATTTTTTTGCAAATAAAAAAAACGGAAGAAAAAAAACATTGACCAATGGTATCTTATTTCAAAATATCTTGCTGCACTTACCATTTGTATTGTTCACGCTATAATGGCCATATGGTATTACCATACCATCTGAACACACCCTGTCCCCAGGAGAAGTTCTAGTCAGGTTTCATTGTTAGCGATGATTTGACTGTTCAATGGATATCATTCGGTCCTTGGTCGCGAAAAGCCTATTCGCCTACAGTATAACGACGCACACTGAAAGTAGGCTATACCAGTAGCGAAATAAAAGACAGAGTCTACAGTCTACTGTAGATATAAAAATTGCAAACATTGATTGCAAGGTGCATAGCCTGAATAAAGGCAGAACGTGAGACAGGCAATCCATTCTAGTACAAGGCTACTGCGTGCGTGCAAGACTGAGTGCGTTCACATTTTCCATTTCCAAACGGTTTTCCACCTCACCTAATTTCGCTGTTGATTGGTTTCAGCTAACGTTAGATTATAGTAGCCTAGGTACAGTACTGGATATTTATTTAAACCGAAAATGGATTTTAGTAAATTAATCATCATTCCATTGTTATTGCTCCAGAATCAAATGACAACCGCTTTCATGATACTTTTGATCCTAACAGAAAGAGAAATACATCTCTAAGTATCTAAGTTAATATAGGCATATGAGAACGCATCACTTTTTACGGTAGGCTAGGCCTATGCGTCTTGTAATTGTAGCCTACTGTACAACGTAAGGCTTAGGCCCTATTGAATTTCTTTTATAGCCTAAGTAGACAGTAGATAGACAGTTCTCTTCTTGCTGCAGCTTGTCTTCACCATGCAAGTATTTTTTGGGGGGTATTCTTCTGTGGACACTGCGAGGGGCACCGCAGGTGGCTGTTTGGATGCCAGAGCGCGCAGCTCTTCAGCCAACTGGAGGATGTCGCGTCTGGGGAGGCTCTGTGTCTCTCCACCAGTCCCCAGCAAGTCCAAGCTCCCCCAATGAATAATACTTATTTATAATAGCCTACAAAGCGCGAAACTGTGCGAATAATAGGCTGTAGCCAGCGCGAAACTGCGCATTCCCTATAGCCGTTCATTGAACAGCTGGCGGCCGGTATAAATAAATAAAAGCATACACGATATTTTGTTATTTGAATGATCTTGAATATATATATATATTCAAGATCATTCAAATAACAAAATATTGTGTATGTTTTTTTCATTTATAATTTAACAATAGGGGGTGCAACAGAACACAATTTTAGGGAAAGTCATTGACAGGCGGACTTCAATGTTTTATTAAAATATAGTTATGTGCAAATGAAAACCCACAATCGTCCTATGGACCTTACCCCGATTTTGGAAATCAGATAAAGGCGTTCACAAGACCATTTCAATAATCGCATTATTACAATTATCGGTTGATGTCTCACTGTCAAACCTGCCGCTATGCACAAGATAGTTAATGTCCGGATATGATTGGCAATGAATGATCTTTACTCATGGCGACTATTTCAATTTTGTATGGATCCACACCTCCGATCAAGCTTATTTTTTCTTTGTATCGTGCTGAAGCCATATAGCCTACTGCGCTCAGACTTGGCTACATTAGCTGGTGCCCTGTCTTCAAATTTACTTCCGGGGTTTACGAGTAGCCTACCAGTTGAATGCGTTCCAGAAACAAAACGCAAAACCCTCACGTTCACCACATCTTTACTAACAAATATATTTACAATACTGTTATTTTGCGCATTTGACTTAACAGACACCACGTCTTGACCCGACGTCAGTTGCCGAGATAGATAGGCTACTGTAGGCCTAGATATATTATAGGTGTTCGTAATAATTAAATTACATCGAGATGGATAAAACATGTGTTTGAGAACAAGGTAATAATAACAATTAAACGTTATTTGTATAGCCCCTTTCATACAGATAAATTCAGCTCAAAGTGCTTTACAACAGAGCATTTAAATTAAAGAATGTGAAATTTAATGATGCTTCATTCGTAGACTATAGGAGAAAAACACTGAGCCCAGCCTGCTAAATCTACTCAAAGACGCCACCTGGCGGTGGAGCATCACTAAAACGAAATAACACCCGTCTGAAATCCCACGAGATTTCCAACGGGATTTCCCTGCCAAATACCGCGAGGTGAAATGCTGCAGCAAGTGACATTTCTAAGTTCCCACATCTGTACAGGCGCGTGCTTCCTGATGTGCTTGCGAAACATTTTTCCGATGCTGGCCAGCTCCCCCTCCAGCTGCCTGACCTTGGCCTTGAGTTGCTCCCTCTCAGCCTGGCAGGCTGCATCATGGCAGCCGCCCTGCCCTGGAGTGGACGGGCCGGTGGACGGGCCAGTGGACGGTCCTGGCCTCACCGACATTCCTTCAAGCCTTTCGGCCTCACGATCCACCTCGCTGGCCATTGGGACCTCCAGGTTGGAGGCCCGGAGGTCGGCCAGGAGCTCCATTGCCCTCTTCCACCTCAGATTGCTAATCATACTTTGAAATCTCTCTGGGGTGACTTCAGAGTGCCCCTGAAGGTGCCTGTCGAGCCTTTGCCCCAAGTGAGGACACCCAGGGACTGGGCAGGTACCTGTTGGATAAATATGTTAAAAAAAAAACATTATTATAGGTCATCATAGGGCTATGATGGGGGTATGATCCTTGTTATGTGTAAGGGATATGATCCTTGTTAACACACACACAGCATACAATTAAATCTGGTCTAACCTTAATTTAAAAAAAGGCTTTGACTGAATGCATAATTACTTCTTTTTATCTCTCAAATAGTCTGTTAAAACTGACTAGGATTAGGGCAAGTCAGACCACATCCTTTCAATGAATTATTCACTGACGATTTGAAGAAAAACAGACTCCAGAGAATACACACCTGAACGGATGTTGATCCGGTTGTTGGCCAGGTTTATCGGGATCCGTCTCTCCTCCCCATTGAAAACTGCGTGCATTAGCTTGAGATGCCGTCCAAGGGTGCCGGAAAGAAACTTCCGGCAGATGGGGCACCTCACGCCGCGCTTTGGCATAGTCATCGTTTACTAGAATAAGGAGAATAAGACATTTTTATTAGGTAGAAAAGAAATAGGTCACACAGGGCAGTAATAAGGACTGTACACCAATTCTATGTCACCCTACGGGGGCTGTCCTGAGTTGACTGTAGCTTTTGAAGTATCAGAAGCACACAGTCAATTTAGGAAGCACACTGTCAATTTAGGAAACAAGAGCGCTTCCCATGTGGACGTTAAAACAATTTAAATGATGATGACCTAATGCTTGCTCTTCCTATTATAAAGTTGTAAAATGTAGGTAGTATAATTTAAGTAAAATAAGGTTAAGTCTCTCTAATAGTTAAGTCATCAGTGTCATTGTTATTCAATTATACTGTGAGAGCTAGTTTCTGCCTGAGATAGACTAATTGCCCTGGTGAGTGCACCATTTCCCTGTTGACTGCCCTATTTGTCTTGAGTGGCAAGAGGGAGTGGGCTACTCAACTAACAATAGACTACCAGCACAGGCCCAAGACATGCTTTTAGCAAGAGACAAACTGAACTATAATCTAAACTGAACTGAAGTATTATTTTCTCACTGTAATAGGTAGTTCAGTCTGTAGATATAAGTCCCTTTTAGAACTGAAACCCTGAGCTTAGACTGTATTCCTTGCTAGAAGGTTTTCCATTTAAACTCCATGTAAACTGCTATGCTAAAATTCGTTTTTGCCAACTATCAATTTGTTTGCTCAAAAACACAGATACAAATAAAGGTTGGCCTGCAAAGTTAAAAAAAATATATGGCTTTCCTAATGAAAGATAACAAGAACAACCTTAGCATAGACGTCATTGCTAACTTGCTAAATGTGTCCATGTGCTCATTCAGCTGTCATGCTTGCTCCAAGCTAAAATCGTTTTTAGCTAGTTAGCTTATGCTAAATGTGTCCATGTGGCCATACAGCAGCCATGCTTGCTCCAAGCTAAAATACGTTTTTGCTAACTATCAATTAGTTTGCTCAAAAACACACACAGATAGAAATAAAGGTTGGCCTGCAAAGTTTAAAACCTATATGGCTTTCCTAATGAAAGATAACAAGAACAACCTTAGCATAGACGTCATTGCTAACTTGCTAAGATTGTCCATGTGCTCATACAGCAGCCATGCTTGCTCTAAGCTAAAATTCTATCAATTTGTTTGCTCAAAAATACAAATACAAGTTAGCCTACACTTGATATATCTTGTCTAGGACACATAATAATCTGATCTATGGTTAACTGAATGACATTTCTATGCAGTAACATCAGTTTCTAAACTAGACAAACGAAGAGCAAAATCTTACCAACTGCTCAGGTGTCGTGGAGAAAAGACCTGGCCTACGCTAGACAGCAACTTATATACCTCCCCGAATTAGCATATTGACCATGGTGCATTGCTCTCCAGGTGTAGTTAGACTCTAGAAAACAAGATTAATTTATTTTTTATTATTTTTATATATTGACTACTTTACAATTACCTCTCATTACTTTAAGTCAAGCACCCACGTTCCCAATGCACCTATATATATATATACATATATATATATATATGTATATATATATATATATATGTGAATTTAATTTAATTGAAACCTTTATTGCCCCAGAGGGGAATTTGTTTAGCACACATCAAGCATACAGAAAACATTGAAATGTACGCCCCTCACCAACACCACAATGTCACCAACCACCATCATCGTCATCACCATCCTCACCAACATCATCGCATCAACATCATCATCACTGCAACAGGCATCAACAGCTGTTCAACAATTTAATGCTTCTTGGCACAAAAGAAGTGCTGGCTCGTTTTGTCCTTGTTTTGGGCGTTCTAAACCTGCATCCAGAGGGGAGTAGGGGGAACTCTGAGAAGAGTGGATGGGAAGGATCGTCCAGTATTCGTCTGGCAAGGTTGATGGTGTACTGATCAGAGAGCTGAGAGACACTCTGAACATCTGAGCCAGTGATTTTCCTCCCCGTCTTAGTAACCTTGTCCAGCATGTGTGTGTGTGTGTGTGTTCAAAACTAGGGTTCGATCTATTTAGGTGGTTATCATTCACCAATATTGGAATACAAGTTAAATGATGAAGACCTAATTCTTGCTCTTCCTATTGAAATGTTGTATAGTTTAGTTAGATAAAATTCTACTGCTTAAATTATACTGTTTGTCTCATTTGAGAAGGACTCTCCCTCAGCACATTACACAGGGCAATTAACATTCCTCAGGTAGGCAAGTCTCACAATATAATTGACTAACAAAGAAGCTACCCAACGACTGCCACCTGTTTGAGTTGCACTTGTGAATCAATTAATGGCTTACTCTGGCTTTTTTAAGGTGCTCACCAGCAATGCCATCTAGGCCACTTGCTTTGATAACTTGTTTATGGCTGTATACACCTCATGTGCCATAATAACCACATCACTCTTGATGTTGTCAGCCTTATATAGTTCACTCTTAACACAGTTAAAAAGATTAATATAATGCTGTCTCCATACCTCATTTGGTGTTCCTGATGTTCCATCTATACAGTACCATCACTTGATATACCAGGTAACTGCTCAACATTTACTAGGGATAGACCAAAAAAGTGGTCCCAGGTTTATTACTAAACCTGTATTACTAAGCAGACTGGAAGGCAACCTCTAACCAATCAATCAATCAAAGCTTTATTTGTATAGTGCATTTCATAACCAGAGGCAACACAATGCGCCTTACAGAGAACAAGGGAGGTGGCCATAGACCCACCTCTACATATTCCAGAGAGAAGCAAAAAAACAGTAATCACCAGCAATGCTTCACTAGGAACTTCTAACCAATGTATCAATTTGAAAGTCATGTGGTAAGCATTAACAGGCTAGTTGCGAATTGAACAGAGACTCACCATTGTAGATAACTCCAACCAAACTCTTTCAAGAGAAAACACAATATATATATATAGTTAAATTCAAGTCTTCACTATAGCGCCAGTACCGTGTGGCATGACCCATGCAATCAATGTCCTACAAGTCTGCAAAGTTTCAAACCTCTTGCGAGTTATTAATTATTTGTTATTTTGCTAGCTATCACTTGTTTTCCTCAATAACCCTATCCCCAAGACTAGCTAGAGTGGTCCTGAGTTAATTGCAGCTTGGGAAGCCCCAGAAGCACAATGTCAATTCAGGAAACATGGAGGCTTCCCAAATTGACTTCATACATTCCAGACGTCATCTCAAAGAATAGGATTGAGCCTTGGTGTGTGGGGGATTTAGCATCCCCTAGATAGATGATTTGACTTTTAAAAGTATCAGAATTGCACTGTCCCTATTATACATTTAAATGCAAGTTGTTAGCTATCTAGCTAACTAGCTAAAAATCGTTTTTTTGCTAACTATCAATTGTTTTGCTCAAAAACACAGAAATACCAATAAAGGTTGGCCTTCAAACCTATAGGACTTTCCTAATGAAAGATAATAACAACAACCTTAGCATAGACTTAATTGCTAATGAGCAAACGTTCTCCATGTGGCCATACATGTACCATGCTTGATCCAAGCTAAAATCGTTTTTAGCTAGCTATCAGTCTTTTGTGCTCACAAACTCAAAAATACAAGTTGGCCTACACTTGATATATGTTGTCTAGGACACTGAATAATCTGATCTATGGTTAACTGAATGACATTTATATGCAGTAACATCATTTTATAAAATAGTTGAATGCAGAGCAAACTCTTACCAACTTCTCGCATCAGCTGTCTTGTTGAAAAGGCCTTAGCTGCATTAGCACAAGGACCATGATGCATTGCTGGTCAGGTGTGTACTTCTTAAACTTATGATCGATGTAATTGTTTTCTTCAATTATTTATGGACTGTAGTTTACAATAACTTCACATTAATTTATTCAAATGTACATGCACACACTATCACACACACACACCAAAAACCATGAGTTAAGCCCCCAAGTCACAATCCACATATATATATATGTTAGAAATTATGGTTAGATGTAATTAGGTGGTCACCGTTCACTAATATTGTAAGACAAGTGCAGGGTATGATCACCTAATTCTTGATCTTCCTATTGAAATGTTGTTTTGCCCATTTGATTCTGTTTTTTCATATATTAACAATAATATTATAATAAGCAACGGCACTAATAAACCTCACTGTCCATTTGATTGAAGGCCACCTTCAATGAGTGAGGCCACCTCATTTGCAGAGCTGCTGAGTGTACAACAAAACAGAACAACAAAACAATGTACTGTGCACTTATTAAGTCTGATCTAGTCACTAGATTTGCCACAACTGTTTTCCAAAAGGACGAAACCAGATTTGAAATGTCCTCTCAAAGTACAGTTGTGTGCCTTGGTGCCAGGGGGTTATGGCATGCCCTGAGACCAAAATAAGTGATCCTGGGTTTATTACTAAGCCTGTATTACTAAGCAGACTGGAAGGCAACCTCAAACATGACCATATCATACTGGAGAAAGTAGAGTTTAAAACTGATTTCAGTATTTACTTCCCTGTGTAAATAACATAAAATATCCCTGGAAATGACAACACAATTCATTTATGGTTTAAAGTAAGAAATAATACATGTTTATTGAAAAAAATATTCTCAAAAATCAATGTTTTGGTTTTTTGGGGGCGGGAGGAAGGGGCCCAATCTTCTCAACTTCTCCTCCTGCTGGGGGACATCAAATCAAATCACTTCATTTGTCTTGCACATTTCATACACAGAGGCTTTAACACAATGCACTTTAGGATAGGTCGCGCTACCGGCACGCGGCACCGCTTGGGGCTGCCTAGGCAACAAAATGACGAGTTGGGAAGCCTCCGTAGGCTAGACCGTCCCATTTCTAAAAACGTTTACATCCGGCCTACCTGGCCTGAAGGACGCGACCTACGTAGATCGCATAGGCTGCAACCTAGGTAGGATGCAACCCTTGAATTGGGACAGACCCAATAAGCACTTAGCAGACATACCTTCTTCCCCTCAATCCTCACCTCCGTCTTCTCCCTCTCCTGGCCACATGACATTGAATCAGTTTATTGTTTCTAGGACATTTCATGCACAGAAGCAACACAATGTACTTTACAGAGAGAAATGAGTAATTCGATAATAAACAGTTGCAAGATCAGGGTGTACACCAAGTAGGACAGATTGTGGATGATGGGGCCATAATCTCATTTGAAGAACTGAGGTCAAAATTCAAAATAGATGCCTCCTCATTTCTTCTATATATGCAACTGAGATCTATTGTTAAAAAGCTGAGATGTAGCGGCACCCTGGTGGGTAGCCACAGTGAGCTAGATGTCAATCTTAAAACGATTACAGATGAGAGAGGACTGGTTTCTAACATATATTTGCGTCTTCTACTCTCCATCCCCAATACTTGTTTCCAGACACAGATGAAGTGGGAGCAAGACCTCAATATCTCCCTCTGTGGAGAAATGTGGGGATGCACATTGCTTATGTGTTAAATATCTCTGTAGTTCTTAATGTAATTGATAAGTTTATATAATCATTTAACACAATATGTTTAACACAATAAGACATACCATCCAAACCAACAACGTCCACCTCCTCATCATCTTCCTCCTCTTCCTCCACTTCCTGCCTTGGCCCCTCTCCTCTGTCTGCTCCCCCCACCTGGCCCCTCTCTCTCTGCTCTCGCTTCTGGCCACATGGCATTAAATCAGTTTATTGTTTTTAGCACAGAGAGCAATGTGGGTATTGAGTATGTGTTAGCTATCCCTTTATCAATCAATCAATCAATCAAAGCTTTATTTGTATAGCGCATTTCATACCCAGAGGCAACACAATGCGCTTTACAGAGAACAAGGGAGGTGGGCAGATGTCCCACCCCTACATATTCCAGAGGGAAGCAAAAAAACAGTAATCACCCGGGGGCCAGATAAGTGAGCTGTAAAAATTCTTCCCTGACCCCTCTCAACAAGGCGATCGAGCAAGCTCCTGGAGTATGTTTGTCTACCGGCTAAGAACATTTATAAAGCAATAAATAACATTAAATTACATTTTCAGAGTAAGAGAGGCTAATAACATCATAGGAGAGACATGGCAAACACTGGTGTATGTCTGTGTATGTGTGAATGTTATGGAGGTAGATTTATATCATAAATACACACGTACGAAAGTATAATACGCAACCGTGTTTTGCTATCCATCCGCACACATCTCTCGAGTCGTGTGTCGTAAAAAGAATTCATGCGTGCGTGAACAGATCCACGCGCAAAACCCCCTTTATATGTGCATAAACAGATCCACACGCAAGCGTGTTTTGCTATCGACCCGCAAATATCTCTCCATTCGTGAACCGTGTTTTGCTATACACCCGCAAACATCTTTCGATTCGTGCTCAACACCCCTCTTCGTACATATGCAAAGAGAATCTGCACGCAAACACCCCAAACGCTTTGCTTGCAAACTGGCAAGACACGCTTGCTCTGCTTGGATTTACGTATGTATTTTTTAGATAAACATTTCCCTGTTTGGCCGTCTCGATTCATAACTCGTAATATTCATTAGCTGATTATAAGGCACTATCTGATTGGCCGGTGACTGCCAATCATTCTAGGCTGGAAGTGGAGGTCGTTTGAAAAGTTATCAAGGGTACGCCGGTCTGCTGAATAACTTTTGCTAGCCGCTATCTGGTGTGAATGACATTACGTTTGCCATCTTAACATCAACCAGATGATCGGTAGCCTACTGTAACTGTGAAAGACATGTATTGATTTGTGAGTAACGTTGTGTTGTGAGCTGGTTCTCTCTATCTTTACGTTAGGCTAACTAACGTCAGCTTAACCTCAGAGCTGTCGGCATTGAATAGGATCATGACGTTGAACTAGCTTTGGGATTATTTTGAATGGGCAATAGCATGTTCACGTTAGCATATTAACTAGAAAGTCAGCATTACATTCCAGATAATAGTTGATCTTTAAGCTTGATTAGCAATCAGCACCCCCCTGTGTTAGGGTACATTGTGCTAACGCGGTGCCCTCTCCAGTTCCGACTGCTGTCTGTTGAGATAACGCTGCCGACAGATTTCCACCCGGTCTGTCCATTGATAAGGGGTTGTTTTTCTCTGTCTCTTTCGCCTGGAAATATAATTAAAGAAATCTTCACTCAATGACTGTTTGCTTTTTAATTGTTAGTTGTTTGGGTAGGCCTACATTTGCTGATTACTAGCCTACCATATGCACTGACAACAGGCTACTTGTATATTAACATAGGCCTACACTACTGTAAGTAGGCTACTAATTGAGAGCCAGCTGACCTGTTATTTTAAAGGTCCATTGTTGGAAGGTCTACGAAACGAATGACTGTACAAGATAATGATTACAGTGTAAATCCTTTACTGTAATTAGAGTTGCATGGAGTCCTGTATAACCTAGTGAGGTAAGTCAGTCAAGCAAATTGAACAGCTGTGTCTACTTTCTGTGACAGCTCATTTAATTCGCTGGTATAGCCTACTTATGTGTCCAGCACAACCAGCTAACGTCAGGTGGGCCTAAATGTCCACCTCTTTTAAACCATACCGATTCTGGTGAAAAAGTTGTAATTTAAGTCTCGTTTTTCTCCTGATGTCAGACATTTGAATCAATGGCCTTGCCTGGTGATCTGCTATAGCCTACAATGCATCACTTGTCTCCCCGAGTTGTATAGGCTACTAGATGGAGTTTTCCCCCCATTTCATTCAAGTTGTTTCAACTGTCGAGCTCTCAATCCATACTGTCTAGTATTCTACTGTAGCATTCCAAAATCAATGGCCTGCTCTGTCCATACCTCGGCTTGGCCATTGGTATGCGTGATCTATAAGGTCATTCTGGGTAGACGTCATGTCTTTCTAGAAAGAAAACATGGCAATTATGGGTTATGGTGTCAAGATACTAGTTTGGACTGATTTGGGAGATTAGGCCTTCACGTTTTCTGCGCCGTCTGCAAAATTAAATTAAACTCCACGATCTAGTCACTCTAAATGAATGTAAAGGCATGCTGAAACGGGACACTTGATACTTCATCTCTCCTGGCTCTGCTCAGTCTGTTTGTGAGGTACATTAACCCGCTTTCAATATTCAACAGAGCACCTGACAACCCTCAATGTGCTGATGGTATGATTCTATGCTATAGCCTATATGACACCAAGGTTTTTTCTAAGGGTAATAAAGAAAACAAGCATTATTATTCTATGCTTTAGAAAAAGCATAGAATAAGGTGGCCAGGGGGAACAGGTGGCCAGCGGGAACTAGAACATGTGAAAACCTTATGGGTTATGGTTTCACTTTGTTTCCACATACTATGCTTATGAGTTCTGACAGTGATGGTTGAGCTGGTCAAGTAGGCCATCATGTTTGCGGCACCATCTGCATGGAATAGCCTGCAAAATGAAATTACACTTCATGGTCTAGTCACTCTAAATTAATGTAAGGGTATGCTGAAATCTACAGGAATGTACTCTTGATAATTGTAATTGTCTTAGCCTAATTGAAATAGGGTTGTAGGCTATATGCGAGATATGGCGTGAGCATTACGCTACTGTACTCTATTAAACTGTGTCAAAAGCAATTCAGTTTTAGGACACGCTTTAATTCTTTAATTGAATGTTCAGATTAGGCTACGACGATGATTAGAACACCTGTGCAGCGGAATGATAGTGTAACCAACGGGGGTAGGAACGCCCTGAGCGGGATTCGGACTCGGGTCTCCCGCTCCTCAAGGAGCCGCGTTACCCACTGGCTGACCCACTGGCGCTGCTGCCAACGGGCCTTATGAGGTAGGAACGCTACACTATACAAGTAGCCTGTTGTCAATGCATATGGTAGGCTAGTAATCCGCAAATGTAGGCCTACCCAAACAACTAACAATTAAAAAGCAAACAATCATTGAGTGAAGATTTCTTTAATTATATTTCCAGGCGAAAGAGACAGAGAAAAACAACCCCTTATCAATGGACAGACCGGGTGGAAATCTGTCGGCAGCGTTCTCAACAGACAGCAGTCGGAACTGGAGAGGGCACCGCGTTAGCACAATGTACCCTAACACAGGGGGGTGCTGATTGCTAATCAAGCTTAAAGATCAACTATTATCTGGAATGTAATGCTGACTTTCTAGTAAATATGCTAACGTGAACATGCTATTGCCCATTCAAAATACTCCCAAAGCTAGTTCAACGTCATGATCCTATTCAATGCCGACAGCTCTGAGGTTAAGCTGACGTTAGTTAGCCTAACGTAAAGATAGAGAGAACCAGCTCACAACACAACGTTACTCACAAATCAATACATGTCTTTCCCAGTTACAGTAGGCTACCGATCATCTGGTTGATGTTAAGATGGCAAACGTAATGTCATTCACACCAGATAGCGGCTAGCAAAAGTTATTCAGCAGACCGGCGTACCCTTGATAACTTTTCAAACGACCTCCACTTCCAGCCTAGAATGATTGGCAGTCACCGGCCAATCAGATAGTGCCTTATAATCAGCTAATGAATATTACGAGTTACGAATCGAGACGGCCAAACAGGAAAATGTTTATCTCAAAAATACATACGTAAATCCAAGCAGAGCAAGCGTGTCTTGCCAGTTTGCAAGCAAAGCGTTTGGGGTGTTTGCGTGCGGATTCTCTTTGCATATGTACGAAGAGGGGTGTTGAGCACGAATCGAAAGATGTTTGCGGGTGTATAGCAAAACACGGTTCACGAATGGAGAGATATTTGCGGGTCGATAGCAAAACACGCTTGCGTGTGGATCTGTTTATGCACGTATAAAGGGGGTTTTGCGCGTGGATCTGTTCACGCACGCATGAATTCTTTTTACGACACACGACTCGAGAGATGTGTGCGGATGGATAGCAAAACACGGTTGCGTATTATACTTTCGTACGTGTGTATTTATGATATAAATCTACCTCCATAGAATGTGCCTGGGCCCAGATAGAGGCAGGGGTCAGGGGTAGGATCGGGGTAGGAAAAGGATACGGACCCGGGTTAGGGTGAGGGGAAGGGGATCTGTAGTCTTTAATATGATGTATGATGGTATGACAGCACACCTACCCCTTCGGCGTAGATCCTGGATCTCCAGGGGCCTCATTTATCCTCCGCAGGAGGTTTAACCGTGCCCTGCCTCTCACTCGGAGGAAAAAGATTTCCTGACCATTTGCCTGGAGTTAGTAAGAGAAAGCTTTCAGATTGCATTTCACACAGGACTGATGCCAGTGCTTCAATAGGAACTTGTAACCAATTTATCAATTTGAAAGTCATGTGGTAAGCATTAACAGGCTAGTTGGGAGTTGAACAGAGACTCACCATTTTGGACAGCTATAAATAACTGAAAATAACCTAAAGGGAGAACAAAATATATATAGTTAAATTCAAGCCCCAAGACTAGCTCGAGTTGTCCTGAGTTGATTGTAGCTTGGGATGTACCAGAAGCACACTGTCAATTTAGGAAACAGGAAAGCATCCCAAAGTGACTTCATACATTGGACACTTTGTCTCGAAGTAGAGGGTTGCACCTTGGTGTGTAGAGGATTTAGCAAGATGACTTGTGTTGATTAGATTTTTAAAAGTATCAGAATTGCACTGTCCATTATACATTTAAGTGCAAGTATTCACTGTAGCACCACCTAGGCATGTAGTACCACCTGGCGACCCATGGAACCAGCCATGGGATCACGGTGGGGTGTCCTACAAGCCTGTAAAGTTGCAAACCTCTATTACTTTCCTAAGTAGAGATATTCACAAAACCCTTAGCTTAGACTGCTAGCAAGTTGTCCATTTAAACTCCATGTAAACTGCTATGCCTGCTAGTTAGCTAAAAATCGTTTTTTGTTAACTATGAATTGTTGACACACACAAATACAAATAAAGATTGGCCTTCAAACCTATATGACTTTCCTAATGAAAGGTAATAACAACAACCTTAGCATAGATTATTGCTAACTTGCTAAATTTGTCCATGTGGCCATTCAGCTGCCATGCTTGCTCCAAGCTAAAATCGTTTTTAGCTAGTTAGCTTATCTTTTTTGCTCAAAAACTCAAGAATACAAATACAAGTTGGCCTACACTTGATCTATCTTGTCTAGGACACTTAATAATCTGATCTATGGTTAACTGAATGACATTTCTATGCAGTAACATCATTTTATAATCTAGACAAATGAAGAGCAACATCTTACCAACTGCTGACTTCAAATGCAGAAGCAGAAAAGTCCTGGGCTATGCTAATGAGCTAGTTATATACAGCCCTGCATTAGCATAATTACCATGATGCATTGCTGTTCAGGTGTACTTTTTGAAACCATAATTAATGTTTTCTTCAATTATTTATGGACTGTAATTCCCTAATATTGTAAGACAAGTGCTGGAGGATCACCTAATTTTGATGATGATGAATTTCCTATTGAAATTTTGTTTTGCCCATTTGATTGTTTTTTTTATAAGGTTGCAACTTTGTAGCTGTTGTGTTGTGTAGGTGGTGGTTGGGAGAGGCTATGACCTTTCACTTTGGATAACACATAGTTTTACAAATCTGTACGGTTTTTGTCAAATATCTCGGAAACGGAAGCTCGTACAGAAAATTAAGCTGTGGGGCGTATGCTAACTGAACAATTTGAAGAGAAATCTAATGAGCCCATCTGCGAGGCTCTACGACTTTCGGTTCAAAAGTTATAGCCGTTTGAACCACCCCTGACCACCGCTGACCACCACTGACCGTCCGATTCAAGGGACAGTGATCCAACTTTGCATTGACAATGTATTGCAAAATTAACGGAACGTCGTAAAGCTTCACAGATGGTTTCATTTGAAAGCTATCCTAGGAATTAGTGGGGATAATCTGACCGGTCCAGTGAGCCCCCCTGACCGCCGCTGACCGCCCCTGACCATCCGATTCGAGGGACGGCGATCCGACTTTTAGGACAAAAGTCTTCTGACCGGTCAGGGCGGTCCAGAAAGCCCCCCTGACCGCTCCTGACCACCCCTGACCGCCACTGACCACCCGGTCCGATTCAAGGGTCAGTCATCTGACTCAGAGGACGTTGCATCGCAAAAGTCTTCTGACCGGTCAGCGTTGTCGAGAAAGCCCCCCTGACCAGTGCTGACCACCCGCCCGATCCGATTTCAGGGACAGCGATCCGATTTCAAGGACATTTGACACATAATTTTACAAATCTGTACGTTTTTTGTCAAATATCTCGGAAACGGAAGCTCGTACAGAAAATTTAGCTGTTAGGCGTATGCTAACTGTACAATTTGAAGAGGAATCTAATGAGCCCATCCGCGAGGCTCTACGACTTTCGGTTCAAAAGTTATAGCCGTTTGATCCACCCCTGACCACCGCTGACCACCACTGACCGTCCGATTCAAGGGAGAGGCTATGACCTTTCACTTTCACTCACTTTACTTCGAAACGAAATAGCTTCCCCACTTGCTCCAGCACGCATGCGCACAGCGCGCAATCGTTGCTCTAGCACGCTGTGCGCATGCGTGCTGGAGCAAGTGAGGAAGCTATTTCGTGTCTAAAGATGTTTCTAAAGATCATATAACAGAGGCATGTGAACAACCACAACAGGCCTACGCTCTATGTAAGCACAACTAGCGATTCATAAAGACAGATTGATGAAAACAACCGTTTCGCAGCGTTAATTATAGTGATTTATATTTGTTTCCCATGAATCACCTAAACATGCCATGGTGACGGCCCTGTCCCGGTCGGTTCTGGTGGAGTGGGGAGTCCGTCCCACATTTGGCTCTCCATTTATATCCCCTCCTCATCGATTGAGAGTGCCCTCCACAGCTGTGAGTGACACTTCATTTGGAGGGACACTCGGTGGCGGAGTGGGAGTGGGTAGGGGGTGGTTTGGGATTGGGCCTAAAACTGTCCGACACAGGAACAGCCTTTTCCCCTCGGCCATCAGCCTCATCAACATGGCTCCCCTCTGACCCTCTCCTCTGACTCTCTCCCCTCTGACTCTCTCTCTCTCTGACTCTCTCTCCTCTGACTCTCTCTCCTCTGACTCTCTCCCCTCTGACTCTCTCTCCTCTGACTCTCTCCCCTCTGACTCTCTCTCCTCTGACTCTCTCCCCTCTGACTCTCCCCTCTGACTCTCTCTCCTCTGACTCTCTCCCCTCTGACTCTCTCCCCTCTGACTCTCTCCCCTCTGACTCTCTCCCCCGCCCCCTGCATCTTTGCAGTATACTGACTACTGCACTCACTCTTTTGTAGTCCAATTGCACTGTGTTTGTATCTTGCACTGTCCTGTCCTGTCCTTGCATTTGTCCATTATTGTATTGTTGTAAAGCACCACAGTGTTGCAAAAAAAAATCCTATTTAGGCTATGTATAGTACAAATGGCAACAAATGAATTCTGATTCTGACCTGGTCCTAGATCTGTGATTGGAGGCTGCAGGCAAAGCCGCAAAAAGTAAGTAAGTAAATAAGCAAATATTCATTGGCTCTACTCAAAAGTGAATCATCCAGTTTATAACCTGCTAGAGATTATCATGACTACTGTATGTTACTATATTTATAAATTCAGAATTATTGCTTATGCTTTCATAAGGATGAAAGGTGGAACATGAGGTCACTTTGTCCCTGTATGAAAATAAATTGTATTAGAAAAAATATTGTAGGTAAAGGTTAGGTACTGTATGTTTGTTGTGACCAAAAATAGAAAAAAAAAATCAGACAAATAAAGCCACAGTGTGGTGTTAGTTCCGAAAGGGAATGTTTTTGGTGACAAAAACAAATTCCTCTCACATTATCCAACTGTGTGCACCCCACAGATAGAACACACACCATAATATTCTAATATTATGAGAAAAGGAACTAGAATGTCATGAAGATTCTAGAGATGATGTCACAGCTTTCTCCTATGACATAATAATTGTTGCCATAACAATGACAACAAACCATAGGTCTTTGGAACATTCTGAAGATTCATAACACAAACCTCACCAAAGTGCAGACACTATTGAATTTCCTCTGAACTTTTCTCACTTCCCCGATGGCTTTTGGCCGTTTAAAGATTCTCATTGCAGCTGTTCTCTTAGTGGCGCTGATCAAGACTGAGCCTCCAGATATTGAGGCCTTCAGAGACGCCTTGATGCCTCCTATGGTCCCTAAACAATGGGCTGCTACTCCACCGGTTAGAGTGGACCAGGTCTTCATCACCCTCCACTTTGACTTCCTGGACTTCTCCACCTTCATCGGCCTGACAGAGACAGACACGAAGACACGCAACACCCACCAGAGGACAGGAGAAGCCCTGGTCACTGAAACATCCCTGGCCCAGGAGACTGAGCTCAGAAGCTCTGAGGAACAAGCAGTGATGGAGACCCTGCCCGTCTCCTCCAGCAGGACCAGGGCTCTGGGCGCTGGGACACAGATGAACACCAGCATGTTCTGGGACCTCTCAGCTAAGGCCTTGGATGGAATATCCTATGTTGTGGGAGGATCGGCCCTAGCAGCAATCTGCTGTCTTCTTGGAGGAATCGGCCTGCTCTTTGGGATTACCATCAGGGCAGTCCTCCAGGTAGACTGGGCACCATGGAAGGGCTTTGAGGACCCAGTGGGGGCAGACAAGGCAATGGGAGGAGATGGATGATTAAACATTGCAGTAATTTAATTCCTTAATAATAGTTGTGTCCTCTCCTCAGGTTAAAAGCAGAGTGGACCAGGGACTGGGACAGGACAGAATGCCAGACCAGAAGAGCAATACTTGTGTTGCTGAAAGCCCACTGGTGCCACGCCTTCAGCGCTGCCCGAACAAGAGAGCCAGACAGTGAAAGAGGAGGGGCCAAGGGGCCTGCTGATGACCATGTGACCACCAGCCCTTCAGCTGCAGGGAAGACCAGCATGACTGTCTCTCTCACTAAGGGAGACTGCAAATTATAAATAAACAGCATATTTTATTGGCAAAAAAGATTTGCGGTCTGTACTTCAATCAGGAATCATTTGAGGCCCCATCAGCCAACACATAAACAAGTGATATTGCCTATATCAAAAGATGAGGAATTTAAAATGAAATGCACAAGCCAAAAATTTTTTAATTCAGACTACTCCTTCTTTCCTTCACAGTTACCTCTATAATCTAATCTATACCTCTAATATCTGCACCGGGATTCTATAGCAGTGCCACAATCACCATGTGCTGTGTGCATCACTAAGGGGATGAAAAGAGCATTAAACCAAATTAATGGGATAATCCTAATCCTTATACCCGCTTCTCTGGCGTTTTCCCGCCATGAACTAAACCCATAAAGCCCTGATATGGGTAGCCTAATACGCTACACAAGATAAAGAACTGATATGCTGTTATTGAATGATGACAAGTGAGCTAAATCTGTTCTAAAGCATACATGTTTGTATATGGTGATGATGATACACTTCTACACCTCCATCATGGAGTCCCTCCTCACCTCCTCCATCACCACCTGGTACTTCACCATCACAGACCAGGCTCAACTGAGTATCATCCGCTCTGCTCAGAGGGTGATTGGCTGCAACCAGCCTCATAAACAAGGCCATGCTAGACTACGGATAGTCAATTGCCAAATTGGGAACCTTATAATATCTAGCTGCATACCTAGGACTGCAATGGGGAAATTATGACTGTTGATAAGATATTGTAAGGATAAGATATTATAAGGATAAGATATTTTAAGGATAAGATATTGTAAGGATAAGATATTGTAAGGATAAGATATTGTAAGGATAAGCAATAACTACAATTTCAATGTACGTGTACCTGTAGGGCTACTTGTTACATATGGTGAAATAAACGTTCTGTTCTATTCGGCCCGTGTCCCCCTCTGACTTCCCCCTCTGACTCTCTCCCTTCTGACTCCCCCCATCTGACTCCCCCCCTCTTACTCTCCCCTCTGACTCTCTCCTCTGACTCTCTCCGGTTGCCTCCTCTCGCCTTTGCGCTTCATTCTCACTTTATGCATGCATCGCGAACATTCCCAAATCGAGTGGCGAGATCTCCGGTCTGCAGTGCGGAATGTCCGAGCTTTTCAGAGCATTAATTCGACATCCTTGGGTTGTTGTGCTGGCGTGTCATCCGAGGGACAGCTGTATTCCAGGGCAGCAGTTTTTCCAATGGTGACGTTGAGCAGGGCAAGTTCTGATCCTCTGTGACGTAGCCTAATGGTTCGGCCACCCCTCTGCTTCTACTTCACTGCAAAAACATTCTATTTGCCTCCGATTAAAGCAAGTCGCGTCTGCATGACAAATATAGTGACGATGACTGAATTTGCATCTTGCCTATGCAGGCTCCCGAACAATCCGAGATATGAAACTTTATTTACAATATCAGTTATGGACAATGGCATACACATCAGTATGGCAAATCAGCAGATTACATCATTATATTCCAAAAGCCGCCAATGGTCACAAAGTCAACAAAAGCAGTCTAGTCCTGGGGCCTCATTTATCAAAGAGCGTGTAAATTCTGGTGTAAAAGAGGGCGTACGACGAAAACGCGGAAAATGCGAAATGTAGCGTACGACGAGAATATTTACACGCTTTTCGGATCTATCAAAAATGTCGTACGCTCCGAAATCCGAGACTGGCGGAGAACAGAGCGTACGCGCACGCGCCCCGTGTTCCGCCCTCTCCACGCCCAAATTCAACCATATATGGTCAAAACTATGACAGCGCACAACGGGGATACCCCGGAAGGAACCGACATAATATAGCGTGGAGCATAGGAAAGACAAATACGTTTATGGAAAAACGCGGAAAGAAGAGAAACTTTTCGGAGACGGAGGTGCATGTGCTTGTTGGTGAGGTCCACGCGAGGAAAGAAAATCATCTTCGGAAGCTATTTGTACGAGCCTACATTTGAAAGTGTTGGAAAGCAAACATTCCACACATTCTGTGGTAGGCTATGATTGATTCAGGACCAAAAACAGGGAACGATAACACAGATGACCACTTCATAATGTTAGACCACATTATTAAGACTCTCATCTAAATCAGCCGGTAAATCACACTTAAGCATTTATTTGGCTGCCAACAGAAAAACATATCAATTGAATATGGCTACACAATAAAATGTTTAATGCATAATCAAGTTAACAGACAAACTCAAAGAAAATGACTGAAATTGTTTCTCCAGACTCTGACGTGGGGTGGGACTCAGAGGAGGGGGAGTCTGCAGTGGTCCTTGACCTGACGGTCGTGCCCCCGCCGGTTGCAGCCTCTACATCCAGCGCCACGACCTCCAGTGCCTCCACCTCCAGTGCCACGCACCGGCCTCCACCTCCAGTGCCATCTCCAGCGCCTCCGTCTCCGTCTCCACCGCCCACGCCTCCACCTCCGGCTGCCAGCGTCCCTGCCTCAAGGGTCCCTGAGGGCTGGGCTTCCTATCAGACGCTGTGCTGGAGGCTCATGACCCTAGAGGCCCAGAGGGAAATGGCAGAAGGGATTGGGGCAGTTGTGGGGCAGTTGTGCAGCAGTTGGTGGAGGTCACCACACTACACCACCAGAGCCAACAGGACATCCTCACTGCACTTCATTCCCTCACACATGCTGTCACGGACCTCACACTGTCACTCACTACCACACTCAAGGACCTCACACAGTCACTCACTACCACACTCACGGACCTCACACATTCACTCACAAACGCGCTCACACACCTCACACAGTCACCCACCATCAGACAATAAAATGGTAGAAATGTGAACCTTACTTGTTTGTGTCTTCATAGCTGGCGCATGACCTCAGTGTGGGCCCTTTGGCCCCGCTGGTAAACCTCATGACGGGGAGGGGGCTGAGGGCTTGGGTCCTCATTTTGTGGTGGGGTCTTGACTGGTTCTCATTCTTATCAGCTTTGAATATACATCTTGGCAAACATAACAGAATGATGTACAAGGAGGGGACAGATACCTAGTGAAAGTACTATTGGTTGCTAGTAAAAAGACAATAATGAGGGCTTGGTATAAGGTGGAACCCCCAACCAAGGAGCAGTGGTGGGTGTTGTGGTGGAGATTTATGAGATTTATTTATGCATTGAGGATGCAGGAAGGAAAGTTTGAAGGGAGATGGGAAAATGGATGGATTATAGAAGGAAGTGTGATGATACCACTAATATAAAAATTGTCATATTTGAGTAAGAAAAAAAGCTGCATGGATGGAAGTACCCATAAGCTGTTATTGTAAGTTTTTATGTTTTATTGTATTGTCGTTGTATGGATGGAAAATGCTAATAAAGATTAAAGTAAATAAGACAAAGAATATGTATCTTGGCTATGCACACACCAACAGGCCAGCCGTCACGCGCAGCGCCTGCCTCCAGTCTAGCCCCTACCCTGCTGTGCGCCAGGATGAATGAGTCATGCGTGGAGCCAGGCCACCGTGCCACTACACTTGTGATGAGCATGTCGGCGTCACATATGATTTGGGTATTTATAGTGTGCACATTTTAGCGATTCACATAGACGTATTCATTCACTGATGGTGCCCTTATGTGGGTGCAGTCGCCATCGCCGTCACCTCTTTGGAGTTCTATCTCGGCCAGTAGGCCGAGTAGCGCCGGATTCATTTAGGCTCGCATTACGCACAGGAGGACTGTCATTTATATGCTTACCAAACAGCAAACAGGTCCACATGATCACATATTACTGACAATCTAATTGGTCAATTATTGCCGTTTGATGGCATTAGGTGTGTGACATATAGCGCGGAAAGATTTGGGACAGCGCATAGGTTCAGTTTGGGGAACAAATCCATATCGGACCATGAATGAGCCGGTTAGAGGACACGTCTAATCTTGCATTGCGATATATGTTGGTGCTGAATTGGGCTATTAGCCTACATGTTTGTGCGTTCATGAACTGTCGCTCTTATTCTCTCCGTCAAACATAGTAATTCACCGACGCACCACCTGCGTCGCCAGTTCCCCCTGTGTTCAAAAAGGGCGTAGAACACCGTGTAAATCGGTACGACAACTTGAGAGGTGTCGTACAAAAGCGCGGAGAAAGGCGACTAAATTTCCGCCCTTTCGGCTTGATAAATCGCAATGTGGGGGGGGGGAAATGGCGTACGCCTGAAATCGCGAAAAAGACCGTGTAAAAGAAGGCGTACCTCAATGATAAATGAGGCCCCTGCAGTATTACCCCAAATAGTCCTAAACTGGATCCCGATTCACGTCCACTACCGTGTCACTCCCATCCCAGCCGTAGACCTGTAATGTGTTCTGTGATGCCAAGTCTACGCTACCCTACTCTGCCAAGCAAGACAGACCATAACAACAAAGATGGCGAGAGCCGAGGCACACTGCTATTGATGCCGGCCAGGGGCGGGGGGCAGCTTGGCATGGGCTACAAGCGGGCTACACATGGATTATCCTTGGCCTGGCGCTGAGGTCCACAGTCCGCTGCACTCCGGCCATCTGTAGGAGCCAGGGGATGGGCATGTGGTCCAGACGGTTCATGTCAAAATGGGCAAAATGCACCTCAGAGCCTGCGGAGCGAGAGACAGCCAGTCACAGCACAGCCAACCACGCCGACTCACACTCTGCTTCGCCCACACAGAACGTGAGCTTGTGGAACCAGGAGGGTCGTACGGGTCAGAGAGGAACAGCACCAGCACAAGGAGCAGAGGAGAGGTCAGCAGGCTGATCAATGACCTTGCACAGCACAAGCTGGGCCATTTTTGGAGAATTGCTCGTTGCACACTTATCGTACACAACTTTGCAATGGCATAATCACTTGTAGTAAGGCATTTCCTGGGTCTGCTATGAGGGCCCCCCCTTGTTGAAGGGGGTCTCCTTGGAAGTCGAACGCTTGACTGGTCATGGCCCTCCACATGCTCTTCATATGGCCCACCAACATGCCTGACTTCACATGAGGGCTCGGGTTGGCTAAACACACACACACACACACACACACACAATGTATAAATGTGTAACCATAATTACATTGTTACAGTATAGTGGTACACCGCACACAATTGTGTGTGTAGTAGTCACAATCAAGTGCTGACTTTTTCACCTGATTCCACAAATACATCCCCTCGTCGCATGCCAAGCTTTTTGTGAATGCATCTCTCTGGGTCCACATAGATTTCATGAGGGTATCCCGTCAGTGAGCAGAACTGCTGCAAGACATCAGGCAAGGCACCATTAAAGGGATATGACACCCAAAATAACAAACAGGAAAATAAATAACTGAGCTGTTGCAAATATGAGATACCTCTATATGGCGATGGGCAGATTGTCCAATCACAATCAGTCTGATGCCAGCTTCCTGGATAAAGACATCATAGGTAGGATCACTTCATAATGGAGCAAGATTAACAGCCTTTTATTAATAATTATCTTTCCCCAACCTCTATGTCCAGGTGCCATATGGTCCCCAAAATGCATGTGCTCACCTCCAAAACCTCCCGAGGTATTCTGCTCAAGTCATCCACATATTCCTTACAAGTATAGCACAATAAATTCTGTTGAAAGAGAGTAATTGATTTTACTCCTTAAATTCTCTAAAAGCCTTGCTATTAACCTGATGCACCAGATCTGTGTAGAGAAAAATAATATAAGCTTGCAAGATCAGGATGGTCTAAGGCTAATTAGGGGCCTCAGTTCTTTCCCCCTACTATTCTCACTGCACATGAACAGCTGCACCTCCAGCCATCAGTCCATGAAGCTCTTGAAGTTAGCAGACCACCCCCCTCATAGGACTCATCTCTATGGGGACGAGTCTGCCTGCAGGTGGGAGAATGAGCAGCTGCTGTCCTGGTGCAGCTGGAACAACCTGGAGCTTAAAGGACAATGCTCGTTTTTGACAACCTGGACCTTATTTACGACATATTATAAGACGTTTGACTCACCGAGATCACTTTGGTGTAGTTCGGAGGCATGTAGAAGAAATGTAAAATCCAGCGCGAGCCAGTATATCCATGTAATGGCGGTGGTGGGGGCACCGGGAATGCAGCTTCTAAAAATCTATTTACACGAAATAGCTTCCTCACTTGCTCCAGCACGCATGCGCACAGCGTGCTAGAGCAACGATTGCGCGCTGTGCGCATGCGTGCTGGAGCAAGTGGGGAAGCTATTTCGTTTCGAAAGACGTTTCTAAAGATCATATTACAGAAGCATGTGAACAACCACAACAGGCCTACGCTCTATGTAAGCACAACTAGCGATTCATAAAGACAGATTGATGAAAACAACCGTTTCGCGGCAGAAAATAGATTTTTAGAAACTGCATTCTCGGTGCCCCCACCACCGCCATTACATGGATATACTGGCTCGCGCTGGATTTTAAATTTCTTCTTCATGCCTCCGAACTACACCAAAGTGATCTCGGTGAGTCAAACGTCTTATAATATGTAGTAAATAAGGTCCAGGTTGTCAAAAACGAGCATTGTCCTTTAACGCTCTAAAGACAGTGGGAATGGTGGACGACTTCAGGAAGAACTCAGCTCCACTCGGACTCTGACTATGATGGTTCAATTCTACACCTCCATCATCGAGTCCATCCTCACGTCTCCATCACCACCTGGTTCCCCACCGCTACAGTCAAGGACCAGAGTTATTAACGGCGGGTGATCGGGGGGGTGGGAGAAGGCTGCGCCCTGCCCTCCCTCCAGGCCCCGCCCCCCCTCCAGGCCCCGCCCTCCCTCCAGGTCCCGCCCCCCTCCAGGCCCCGCCCTCCCTCCACGTCCCACCCCCCATCCAGGCCCCGCCCTCCCTCCAGGCCCCGCCCTCCCCCAGGCCCCGCCCTCCCTCAAGGCCCCGCCCTCCCTCCAGGCTCTGCATGATTTCAGGGTGCTATAGCGGGCCAGAAAGATCATGGCCGACCCCTCTCACCGGGCTATGGCCTCTTTACACCGCCCCCCTCTGGCAGGAGGCTGCGGTCCTCACAGACATAGGCCCAATCTCAAACCACCCCCTAAGCCCTCGCCCTATCCACTCCCCCTCCGTTTGCGCGTTCACGCCGAGCTTCGCCATGTTAAGGGCCGTCCCAAACCAATTAGCGCGGAGTGCGCTGGGAGTGCGAGTGGGCTGTCAACTCCTTAAATAGCAAGCCTGCATCGGTGCAAGCTCCCGATAGCCAAAGCAGGAAGTGCACGTGCCAAAGAGATGCTGCAGGCAACCACATATAAATAACGTTCCGTCTTCCTACACTGTCAATTATTTTAGATTATTTTACAGCACTCAAACATTTGTTTTTCTCACACTGATTTCACTGCCTCAAACAAGTTATTAATTGATTGATGTATTGTAGTGTTATAGTATGTATATGTATATGTGATCTGTATATATAATATGTAGTGTTATAGTATTCATTTACTTAGAGTTCATTTGCAAAAACATATTTGCGTTTGGGTTTTTGACCATTTCTCATCATACATTGATTTAATTATAGTGATTTATATTTGTTTCCCATGAATCACCTAAACATGCCATGGTGACGGCCCTGTCCCGGTCGGTTCTGGTGGAGTGGGGAGTCCGTCCCACATTTGGCTCTCCATTTATATCCCCTCCTCATCGATTGAGAGTGCCCTCCACAGCTGTGAGTGACACTTCATTTGGAGGGACACTCGGTGGCGGAGTGGGAGTGGGTAGGGGGTGGTTTGGGATTGGGCCTAAAACTGTCCGACACAGGAACAGCCTTTTCCCCTCGGCCATCAGCCTCATCAACATGGCTCCCCTCTGAATCTCTCCTCTGACTCTCTCCCCTCTGACTCTCTCCCCTCTGACTCTCTCCCCTCTGACTCTCTCTCCTCTGACTCTCTCCTCTGACTCTCTCCCCTCTGACTCTCTCCCCTCTGACTCTCTCCTCTGACTCTCTCCCCTCTGACTCTCTCTCCTCTGACTCTCCCCTCTGACTCTCTCCCCTCTGACTCTCTCCCCTCTGACTCTCTCCCCTCTGACTCTCTCTCCTCTGACTCTCTCCCCTCTGACTCTCTCCTCTGACTCTCTCCTTTCTGACTCTCTCCCCTCTGACTCTCTCTCCTCTGACTCTCCCCTCTGACTCTCTCCCCTCTGACTCTCCCCTCTGACTCTCTCCCCTCTGACTCTCTCCCTTCTGACTCTCTCCCCTCTGACTCTGTCCCCTCTGACTCTCTCCCTTCTGACTCTCTCCCCTCTGACTCTCTCCCCCGCCCCCTGCATCTTTGCAGTATACTGACTACTGCACTCACTCTTTTGTAGTCCAATTGCACTGTGTTTGTATCTTGCACTGTCCTGTCCTGTCCTGTCCTTGCATTTGTCCATTATTGTATTGTTGTAAAGCACCAAAGTGTTGCAAAAAAAATTCCTATTTAGGCTATGTATAGTACAAATGGCAACAAATGAATTCTGATTCTGACCTGGTCCTAGAACTGTGATTGGAGGCTGCAGGCAAAGCCGCAAAAAGTAAGTAAGTAAGTAAGCAAATATTCATTGACTCTACTCAAAAGTGAATCATCCAGTTCATAACCTGCTAGAGATTATCATGACTACTGTATGTTACTATATTTATAAATTCAGAATTATTGCTTATGCTTTCATAAGGATGAAAGGTGGAACATGAGGTCACTTTGTCCCTGTATGAAAATAAATTGTATTAGAAAAAATATTGTGGGTAAAGGTGAGGTACTGTATGTTTGTTGTGACAAAAAATAGAGAAAAAAAAATCAGACAAATAAAGCCACAGTGTGGTGTTAGTTCCGAAAGGGAATGTTTTTGGTGACAAAAACAAATTCCTCTCACATTATCCAACTGTGTGCACCCCACAGATAGAACACACACCATAATATTCTAATATTATGAGAAAAGGAACTAGAATGTCATGAAGATTCTAGAGATGATGTCACAGCTTTCTCCTATGACATAATAATTGTTGCCATAACAATGACAACAAACCATAGGTCTTTGGAACATTCTGAAGATTCATAACACAAACCTCACCAAAGTGCAGACACTATTGAATTTCCTCTGAACTTTTCTGACTTCCCCGATGGCTTTTGGCCGTTTAAAGATTCTCATTGCAGCTGTTCTCTTAGTGGCGCTGATCAAGACTGAGCCTCCAGATATTGAGGCCTTCAGAGACGCCTTGATGCCTCCTATGGTCCCTAAACAATGGGCTGCTACTCCACCGGTTAGAGTGGACCGGGTCTTCATCACCCTCCACTTTGACTTCCTGGACTTCTCCACCTTCATCGGCCTGACAGAGACAGACACGAAGACACGCAACACCCACCAGAGGACAGGAGAAGCCCTGGTCACTGAAACATCCCTGGCCCAGGAGACTGAGCTCAGAAGCTCTGAGGAACAAGCAGTGATGGAGACCCTGCCCGTCTCCTCCAGCAGGACCAGGGCTCTGGGCGCTGGGACACAGATGGACACCAGCATGTTCTGGGACCTCTCAGCTAAGGCCTCCCTTGTGGGAGGATCGGCCCTAGCAGCAATCTGCTGTCTTCTTGGAGGAATCGGCCTGCTCTTTGGGATTACCATCAGGGCAGTCCTCCAGGTAGACTGGGCACCATGGAAGGGCTTTGAGGACCCAGGGGGGGCAGACAAGGCAATGGGAGGAGATGGATGATTAAACATTGCAGTAATTTAATTCCTTAATAATAGTTGTGTCCTCTCCTCAGGTTAAAAGCAGAGTGGACCAGGGACTGGGACAGGACAGAATGCCAGACCAGAAGAGCAATACTTGTGTTGCTGAAAGCCCACTGGTGCCACGCCTTCAGCGCTGCCCGAACAAGAGAGCCAGACAGTGAAAGAGGAGGGGCCAAGGGGCCTGCTGATGACCATGTGACCACCAGCCCTTCAGCTGCAGGGAAGACCAGCATGACTGTCTCTCTCACTAAGGGAGACTGCAAATTATAAATAAACAGCATATTTTATTGGCAAAAAAGATTTGCGGTCTGTACTTCAATCAGGAATCATTTGAGGCCCCATCAGCCAACACATAAACAAGTGATATTGCCTATATCAAAAGATGAGGAATTTAAAATGAAATGCACAAGCCAAAAAGATTAATTCAGACTACTCCTTCTTTCCTTCACAGTTACCTCTATAATCTAATCTATACCTCTAATATCTGCACCGGGATTCTATAGCAGTGCTACAATCACCATGTGCTGTGTGCATCACTAAGGGGATGAAAAGAGCATTAAACCAAATTAATGGGATAATCCTAATCCTTATACCCGCTTCTCTGGCGTTTTCCCGCCATGAACTAAACCCATAAAGCCCTGATATGGGTAGCCTAATACGCTACACAAGATAAAGAACTGATATGCTGTTATTGAATGATGACAAGTGAGCTAAATCTGTTCTAAAGCATACATGTTTGTATATGGTGATGATGATACACTTCTACACCTCCATCATGGAGTCCCTCCTCACCTCCTCCATCACCACCTGGTACTTCACCACCACAGACCAGGCTCAACTGAGTATCATCCGCTCTGCTCAGAGGGGGATTGGCTGCAACCAGCCTCATAAACAAGGCCATGCTAGACTACGGATAGTCAATTGCCAAATTGGGAACCTTATAATATCTAGCTGCATACCTTGGACTGTAATGGGGAAATAATGAGTGCTGATAAGATATTGTAAGGATAAGATATTATAAGGATAAGATATTTTAAGGATAAGATATTGTGAGGATAATATATTGTAAGGATAAGATATTGTAAGGATAAGATATTGTAAGGATAAGATATTGTAAGGATAAGCAATAACTACAATTCCAATGTACGTGTACCTGTAGGGCTACTTGTTACATATGGTGAAATAAACGTTCTGTTCTATTCAGCCCGTGTCCCCCTCTGACTTCCCCCTCTGACTCTCTCCCTTCTGACTCCCCCCTCTGACTCTCTCCCTTCTGACTCCCCCCATCTGACTCCCCCCCCTCTTACTCTCCCCTCTGACTCTCTCCCTTCTGACTCTCTCCTCTGACTCTCTCCCTTCTGACTCCCCCCTCTGACTCTCTCCCTTCTGACTCCCCCCTCTGACTCTCTCCCTTCTGACTCCCCCCTCTGACTCTCTCCCTTCTGACTCCCCCCTCTGACTCTCTCCCTTCTGACTCCCCCCCTCTTACTCTCCCCTCTGACTCTCTCCTCTGACTCTCTCCCTTCTGACTCCCCCCTCTGACTCTCTCCCTTCTGACTTCCCCCTCTGACTCTCTCCCTTCTGACTTCCCCCATCTGACTCTCTCCCTTCTGACTCCCCCCATCTGACTCCCCCCCTCTGACTCTCTCCTCTGACTCTTGTTAAAGTATTTCAAGTGTGTTTCCATGTGTTCACTCCAAAAATAGTTTTTCTGTTTTCCTACTTGATTGATGTTCCTGAAGTTCTCTGAGTTTATTGTTTTACAACGTTTGTGGAAACCAGAAGTTAACTCCATTCCCACAGAAGTAATCTTGTTTGTCCAGACCAGTTGGTCACGTCTCTCATCCCCTGTACCCCCCTTTAAAAGGGTTCTCCCTTCTCAGTATCTTTGCTCTGACTATGGAATCACTTCCTGTTTGAGAGACCGCTTGCAAACGTATTTCAGAATCAATCTATTGTCTTTGTTTTAAACCAGCTTGAATCGACCACTCGCGTGCTCTTATTTTTAAACCAAGTATAAAAATACTTTCATAATCTGGCGACGAGAAGAAAAACGAAGGACGTTTTTTGGGTCAACTACGTTTTTTTTTGGCGTGCTCCGGAGGCGAAGCGTGGATCCGCGGCAAGTTCGATCTTGTGGAGACAACTCCGAGCGGCCAGCGTAGGCTGTTGGCTAGTTTTTTTTTCTCGGGGCCCTTCACCTCTGCAGCTCGCTAAAGGACTGGTATGTTGTGAATCTTAATCATAGTGGTACGTTGTGTTTTTCAGCTGGAGACATTGACCATAGTTTTATTCGCACCGGTTATATGATTCTGTGTTCTGCACTACATCGGGTTGTTTTGTTCTGCATTATACAGGGAGGTTACGTAGGCCGTTGGCCGCATGACTGTTTACGAAAACCTGTCCTAGGTTGGGTTTTCAGGCGTTTCTGTTACCTCAGAAAAGCCTGGTTCTGTGTCGTGGGGTTGCGCGACTCAACGTGGGTTTTTTACTCCAGTTGTGAGGGCACAACAACGGAGATGGCTGTGATAGTTCGAGAGGTTATTTGAAACCCCGGGTAATTGGCTAAGTTAGACGTGAAGGCCTTGTTTTGTTTCGTTTGAGTCTTGTCTTGAGATTTCAGATCCTGTTTTCTGGGGTTTTGTTTAGTGTTGTACTTCTGTATATGCTAGCTACGGTTTGGTTTTGCATTTAAGTGTCTGTTGTTGTGCTGGCTTTGTTTTGTGTTAAGTTTTGGGGTTATTTTTGGTTTTTACGGCACTCTGTGCTCAGCCTTTATTCTTTTGGTTCTGCTCCAAGCTACCTATCTTCTCTGTTAGCGTGCTTTTTGTTGTTCTATTGTTTCAGGACTCTAGCGTCCACGTGCTAGGTAGTTCACCGCATGTTAACTAGTCCACCACATGGTCTGACTTCTGTTTTGCTGCTTGTGTGAAAAAAAAAAGTGAGAGAATTCCTGTTTTCCCTTGTGGTCCACCATTTTGTCTTCTGAAGTCTGCCATTTTGGGAAAAAAATAACAATAACAGGAAAGAGGAAAAATAAAAGAGAATCTCTCAGCACAGCAGTTATTGGTTTTTACTGTACTTTTGACATTGTTTGTATAGTCCTCATACTTTATTTTAAAATGGGAGCTACTTCTAGTCAGGGCTTAAAAACGAAATTATTTTTCAATCGGTTCGCTCCGAGCAGAACCAGCATATTTAACGTTTCCGTTCTCGTGTTCCGCCACCAGCGTAGCGTTCCTGAACCAGTTAAGAACGAAAAATAACGTTCCGTTCACCGTTCGGAGGGTGTTAGCCTATTAAGACTCTATAGGCCTACAGTATTTCTTGTAAGGTAGGCTATAACCTAATCAACCAGTCTAGGGTTGTGGTGGCCTTATTGCCAACAATATTAGCCTTGGTGATGTGTGCTGTAGTGTAGCCTTGTTGATTATTTTACAAGAAATACGCAACATTAGTCCTATTCCCGTATGCCCTTAATCCACATCGTAAACTATGTGCAGGTCTATCATAAGTCATCATCCTTTTTAAAATATTGTCTTGTACTGTTGCTGCAAGCTATTTTATTCTGCGCCTGTAGGCCTATTGTTTTTATTTCGTTTTATAATGTTTTATGTTATTTATAAATAATTAGTCACCTCATTCATTCATCTGCGCAATTCCTATTGTTTATGCTGCGTTCCTTTAGTATGGGAGCTCCGGATTTGGCGCCTATACGCCTAATACGTAGCCTATCGTCTGACATCCGCGGTCTTTAATATTATAGTAATTTAACTTATCCTATTCAATGATCAGGGTTGCACGGCACATTGTCACTAAAGTGTGCTCATATTAATTAATGTAGCCTAATCATTTGGTTTGTGAAAGTCAAGGCGTGACGGAAATCTGTGCAACAATAGGCTATGACTAGATTCCAAGAGGCGCGCTCGCTTTCATCTAATTACCGAGTTGAACTCTGAAGTTTACATTCGCAAAACATAGGTTTATGCATACTAGTATACATCCAAGCAACTGTCACAAAGTACTCCCTGTTTTAAATAACCAGACCATACTTGGAGCGAGGCGCGCAGCGAGTGAAAATTGGCTTCCGCTGAATGTTGGTTAGAAAGATAGAGGAACTTTATTGCAGACACGCAGGTCCATATAAAACATTAGGCTATATTTGCACAGTAGGCTTTTATTTCTTTCACTTTATTATTTGCATCATTCTTTGTGGACCAATGTTGGAATAAATTTGCCTTCAAACGTTATTGCCCTCTCTGACATCCGCGGTCTTTATGTGAAATCTAGTTTTAGCCTACTGAAACATTACAGGCTATAGGCTAGCCTACTCTTCTTCAATTAAACAAAATAAATCACATTGATATCTTTGCTAAGTAATACGCTGTAAGGACAGGCTGAACTACTGTTTTGCAAAGACAAACAAAGGACAGTGTGTGACAGCCCTGCGCAACGCGTGCAAATTGGCTGCCGCTGAGTGGTTGGGAAACATCAAGAATAGTCATGCATCTCAGCTTGCAGAGTTTGAGAAACATCCTCAATTTTTCTAAATAGCACTTGTAGAAACTTGGGAATCCTGTTTTTAGACTAGTTGTGTAATCGGTTACAAAACCAGTCTAGTCGTCAGTGAAAATAGTCGCTGCGCACATCCCTAGTCTGAACTAGGCTATGGTGTGTTGTTGTAATATCTCAATCTCTTAATTTCGCTAAGCAAGTATTTAAGATCCTGACTGTGAAATAACAGATTTAGGGGCCTAGGCTACATTACAAAAACAGGTCAAGATGTAGGCTACAAATTTAATAAATTTAATTTAGCCTATTCGGCCATAAAAGGCTCAGCTTTCTTCTTTTTTTAAATTATTTTTAAGTTATATAGGCCTACTACAAAGAACGAAAAAATAACGTTATTAACCGGTTTTAAAGATTTCAAATTAACGTTTCTGTTCTGGAACAATTAAAGACCATTTCGTTTTCGTTCCTGTTTCTGTTCCTCGTAAAATACCGTTCGTTTTCGGTTTTCGTTTCCGTTCCTTGAACCGGTTCGGAGCCTTGCTTCTAGTACACCAAAAGGTGTGATCCTACTGTGTGTGAGCAAATTGCATTATGGGCTAAACACAGTGATTTTCCCCCTGTGTCAGGTACACTGTCTGTTAAGTTGCTAGGAAAAGTTAAGGGACAGCTTGAGAAGTTTGAATTAACTAAGCTAGAAAAAAAGCCAGAGAATGCCATTAAGGCGAGACACTACAGGTGAATAGGGCAAAAAAGTTAACTACAGGATATCACCATGAAACTTTGTCAGTTGATTATCTACATTATTACAAATATTTTTTGTATTACAAGTTTTCTATAAATCTACATTTAAATATGCAAATGAGGGTGTATCTAGTTAATTATGCGCACATTTGCATATACTTACAAACCAAATATCTAGTTATTGGAGAGAGCCAGACATAAAATGTTTATTTTATTTTGACAACATATTAGGCGCAAAGGTTATTACAGAACAGATTTTGGATAGATCCTTTTTTTCATTTTTTAATTAAAAAATACTATGTACAGGTACTAAAAATGCATTTTCGGGCTGTTTTTAAGAACAAAATGTACAAAAAATCAGGCAATTAGCAACATATGGACAAATCCTTCTGTAATAATCTTCAAAATAGTGCTCTGAATGAACATGGAAATATTTGTTTATGTAAGTGCTCTATTTTTTGTTCAGAGTATTGAAAACAACTCATTTTGAGAAAATGGCCGTTCAAGATTGTATTATGAATTCATACATTCCCTGACTAATCATCACTGTTTATAGCAACAATAACCCAGTCAATCACATCCCCCAGTGCCCTATAACATTGCTGAACACATCTAAACTCTATACATTGTTGATTGATACTATGCACAGGTATATAATCATAGCACTATGTGGTCACAGGACCTATACTGCGCAACCCCTTTGTGCTATACCCGTTTGTCACATGTTCTCAGGCAAACTGGTTTATTTGACCATATACAAACTTAATCTGCCATGCCTGCCCCATATGTAGGACCTTCCTTTAGTTGTTGATGGTGCCTTTTGACCTTTTTGGCTGTATCAGAGGCCTTTCAGTTATGCTTACTTGCTGTAGTGAATGCAGCAGCTTTTGATATTCTATCATCATCCTCCTCTCTAACTGCATTCACTGTGATGACTGTGCTCTCAAGCCACAGCCTCTTCATCACTGCTGCCATTGAAAGTGGCAATAGCCATACTGGCTGCAGCCTCAATCCTGCCTTTGCCTACAAAAACGGTTTTGGGGCATCTTGACCATATCACCGAATTGAGACACTCATTTGCATTTTGGGTGCCCCCATGTTGCATTCTCTGCAGCAGAGTATCATCACTCATTCTGTGGTAGACTGGAATAAGTTTTTGTCCAACCTCATGAGTTAAAAAAAAGTCCCAGCATGCTTTGTGACTCCCTGGGGTTTCACCATTGTCTGCTGCTCTTCTGTACCAGCACCAAGAGGGTTTGCACCTTGTATGCAGTGGATTCTCATCCGTTGACATGGAGTGGAGGAGGCCAGCCCAGATCGCAGTTTTCATCTGCTCGAGAGACCCCTGATTGTCCAGTATTGCCCCCCTGTAATAGTTCTGCAAACTTTTGCATTTCGCGGCCGTGAGCTTTCCCACCCCTCTGCCACCCAATTTTCTCTCTGCACTTAGCTTCCTCAGCGCTGTGCCCATGCACTTGTGTGCATGATTGATGCATTCCAGTTTTGTTATTTCATGATCTGGATACGGGTTCAATGTAACAACAGCCTTATATGCTGCACTGTCACCATCTGAAAGCATTTCAGTGTAACGCAGATAGTGGCGATTCACTGATCTTGCCCACATTCGCTTTGCAGCCTCCTGTTCCATGGCTTTGCTTGAACCATTAAAGTTCCTTGCACAATCATCATGTGATTCCTTCCAGCTCTTATACTCCTGCTCAGTAATCTTACCGTCTCTCCTCACAGACTCTTTCAACAAACATGCATGACAATATGAAGATAAAACTTCAAAGTCTATCACTAGCCCTGTGATGATGTCGATGCACACACCAAGTAGTTTGAGGTGAAACCCCTTTTCTGCCATGTCCCATCAAATGACACACTGATGTTAATGACGGCGTCTGCGTCCTCCCTAAGCAGGTCTGCTACATCTGGATCTATGTCAGCGTAAGCCATTCTGACCTGCTCTTTGGTCCTGTCCATTGACTCCAGTCCTTGTTCTATCTCTGCCACAAAAAAAAAAAAAAAAGCCAAGATAGGCCTACTACATCATACTGGTACATGTTATAGCTTCTAGACTGTGTACACTAAGCAATATAAAAAAACAATAATACTGTACGTTTATTTGTATTGCACCTTTCATATAAAAAAATAAAATCCACTGCCCACACCTAATCTGAAATTCCCAATTTTAGTAATAAATAGGGTAATAGATATTCTTATTTCTTATTCACTGAATCGTTTTACTCATTGCCAGAATAGTTCTTATTCCTTGAATAGTTTTCATATCCCCCCATAAGAAACAACGCTTGAAAAAGTAGAGTATAACAGCATATGCCTGTAGTGTTGCTGTCAGACATGTATATTGATATCTTACTGTAAAGCACATAATGGTACCTTTGTGTAGGAAATGCACTATATAAATAGCCTACCATTTGATTTGATGTAATATACATATTACATTTGATGTAATATACATCAAATCAAATGGTAGGCTATTTATATAGCGCATTTCCTACACAATGGTAACATTATGTGCTTTACAGTAAGATATATATCTCTCTCTCTCTAGGTCTGCATTATTCTAGGATATAGCTCTAATAGCCTACCTGTTACTTTCCTGTCGTGTCTCTGATATGACTTCAAGTGAAGAGATGGAATTCCTAACACTTTACCAATCTTCTTTAGGGCAGCATATCCCAGTCCTAACTCATGAGCTAACAGTACCATTCTGATGTTTATGTCAAAGGCTACATCGCTCCTGGTTGACTCTTGAAGACGCGAAGATGAGAACACGCTCTTCCTGTACCTATTTTCTTGGTCTTTGCATTTGGTGGATTCTAATAACACACTGCTACAAAACCCTTGGTTTTGAGGATCAATATGTATTTGCAGGCCGTTTTCCATGCAATTTGGACAGATCAAATCACCCAGCAGCTCGTTTATACGAGTTACATGCATTATTAGGCACTGTTGTGTGGCCGCTTCATCCATCGGCGCTTTCTCCACAGCGCCGATTTTCCGCTCCGAGGCGCTGACAGCCGGTGTCTCTCTGACGGGCTCGTCGTCAACTTTCTGATCAAAGTTATGATCCCGGATTCTTCTGGCAATGCCTAATTGCGCGTGCAATTTTTAGCGAATCATATCATCAGAAATTGCCATAAGCCAATGAGATTTCAGGATTAGCATTAAATCCACCTTTCTTCTTTAGGGATTGGCTGCTGATTTAAAGGACACTGTCATGTTTGGTTGTGATAACATTGTGCACAAAATCAAGGGCCGTGTCCAAAATGCATACTACCTGCTACTTGCTATATAGTAGGCACTATATAGTAGGCATACTACATACTATATAGTACCTACTGTTCCACAAAACGCGTGTAGTATGCGAGAAAATACAGCATGCTACTCGAGTCATCCAGCGGAAGTGACGGGGTACGATACTGTTTACTCCCGCGAAGCTGTGGTACAATTATCCGGTGTTTTCTGTGATCATTTTGTGTATTATCCACAAAAATGTTGCCTTTTCCTGGCATGGGATGTGCGGCTGCTGCTGCCGCCAGGAGAAGACGTGTTAACGCTGCAATGAGAAGAGCCGTCATGAGATCTTCTCGACATGCTTGTAGTTGAGGTAAATATTGAACGTTAGCTTGCTAGCTACGCTAGTTAGCTAGGTTAGTTGATAGCCCCGCATGTGCTGGCTTGGGGCTATACTGTTACATTTGTACCAGGGATGTTATATTAAATAGATTCTGAGAGGCAGGTAAGCAAAACAATAAAACTCAACTCATTTTAAAGAGGTGGGTAAACTGAGTTTACCTGGGTTTACTCATCACTACACGCCTGCTTTGTAATGTTACATTTTAGCTCTACAGATAATGACATCTATCTATTATCATATTGTAAAGACAAGTATATGCCATACGCACAAATGAGTTGAAGTTTGCCCTAATAATATTCCCCCTGTAGGCTCACATGGAAGACAGAGGTCCTCACCAAGTCAACCTCCACGTCCCTGCTGAGGACCTATTTTGACGGCGCGGACACAAGGAGGGACTTAAAACTCAAAATCGACACAGAGGAACCTTGGTGATGGTCAGGGAGGATGGGGCAAGACCATGGAGGTGCTAATAATAGCAATAATAATAATAATTCATTGCATTTAGAGCTTTTCTCAGTACTCACCCTTTACAATGGTCCTGTCATTCACACACAGGTGCTAGTCTTTGGAGGTAACATTACATCAGTTATTTAGCAGACACTTTTGTCCAACATTACCTTAGTCATTTATTTAGCAGACACTTTTGTGTGTCTGCTAAGCGACTTACAGTAGGCCTAATTGCATTTAACCATTTAAAGGTTGAAGACCTTGATGGTGGCCATGGTCCTGCTGCTGCAGATCATCCCAACCCTGGAGATGGCCTCAGAAAGTGTCTCGCAGCGGCAGCATCAGCACCAGCACAAGCTGCCTGGATCCCAGCTCTTGGTGAGCACGACTACCCCCATCCTGCCATAAGTAGTCAGTCTATCAGTTCATGAGTGTGCTTTGCCTTGTTCCTTATAGACAGCCTTGAGGCTTTAAACACCGATCAGTTGGTTATAGGCAGCCTTGAGGCATTTGTTTAAATGTATTTGTATTTAAATGTATGTGTAACACTGTACATAGTAATCAGTTCTTGAAGTTTTTTGGGGGGAGACAACAGATCAGCGTTCTCATCGCATCTCCTGTCAGTACCTTTTGCAAGGAAAGCTAATGATCTGACCAAATATAAACAAGTCAAAAGTATATTTGAAGACCATTGTGTAATAAAAATATCCAAGAAATGTTTATGGTTGTGTTTCTTCCATTATACATGTAAAGGTTACTTCTTGATGTATTAACATTTCAACAAAGTGTAATATCTACACATCAGACACATTGTCTTGATATGTCTACATGTCATGTACAGTAACTTGGAAGGTCTTAATACAACACGCAGAGCGCTTTGGACATGTAACTCCCTTATCAAGTAGTCGTTAGTCAGACACATTAAACAGTGATGCTTTCATAACCGTCTCTGAATAATTCCAATGAAGCATTGTGAACCAACATGTGTGTTCTGTCTTTTATGCCTAATTGCAAACTACAATGTCCATTAGGAATGTTCTTTTACTCTAATGACTGGTTTTAGGTATAGTGACATTTGTTCTTTGACTGGGAATACATTACAAGGAATGACACACAAACACCAATTTAATTCAAGAAAATACATTTAATAAAAAATAACAAAAACAATAATGGAACAAGATAAAACTTTTTTTGACTGAGGCTTCTAGAAGCAACATCAGCCGGTCCTCCCTCTCCTTAAACAACCCCCTTTCCTCCCTCCACTCAGCCTTCATCTCTGCCTTCTCTCTCCCCCATTCAACATCAGCCGGTCCTCCCTCTGGAGGACGGCCAACTCTTCCCTGTTTACGGGGAAGAGAAACACCACGCTGAAAGGCTTGGAGTAAGTTAACTAACGTATGCATTGTTGTTCAGAAGCAATCCAGCGGTCTGTTTACTTTGGATATTGATTTATGTAGGACCTACATCTTAGAAGCTGGGCTGCAGGGGAAGACGGAGGCAGCCTGGATAAAGCACACAGAGAACCTTGTAGCCATGTACAAGGTGATTTTGATCTACATGATAGCAAAGATATTGATAGGGACTCACAGTTTGTATGACACTAGAAAACTGTTATCTAACCTCATAGGACCTAAAGAGCCCCAGAACTGGGGTCAGCACAGAGGGAGGGGAGGCCACAGCCGCTTCGTGGAAGTGGTACGGGGTCTTGGAAGAGGCGATGGGGGCCACCCATGCGGTTACACCGTAAACAGGGAGGAGTTGGCCGTCCTCCAGAGGATCATCGACCCTGGTGTGGTCGTTGGTCCCTGTAATACATCCAGAAGTATTATGGGACAATGAATACTAATATATTAATATATGATATATGAACAGTTGAACTCGTTTAAATCACGGAATGAACAGACAATTGTTTAAACAACTTCAAGTAACGTTAGGCTCGGTGGCTTAGGTTAGCCATTTAACAAATCATCACAATTTCGACATTTCTTATACATTTCTTAAGCAATCATGGAAATGTTACTCTGTTTGTCTTGATTCTAGCTATAATAACATTTAAGCTATGACATTAATACGTTTTGAGCAAGAGCCGTCTGAACACCTGTAACGTTAGTAGCCTATTAACGTTAGCTGGGCTAGCTAGCTAACGTAACGTCCACCACAGAGATCAATGCAAGCAGCTAGCTATCATGACGTTCTTTTTCGAAATGTCATTTCTACCCCACCTATATACACAAAACTGCATTTGTAGCTCTGTGTCGTTATAACTAAGATATCTGTCAGAAAAATCTTTTTTTATTTTTATCACTGCCCAGTGACGTATCACGTCTCGACTTCCGGAACAGTATGCTCTGGACTATGCTACATTTTCGCCCATTTTTTCGCTGATTTCGCCTGCTATATAGTACCTACTATATAGTAGGCGAAATACAGTATGCACAGTTTTGATGTAGCATGCTGCATCTCGCCTACTATATAGCAGGTAGTATGCATTTCGGACACGGCCAAGAGCTTTCCAATGATACCAAACAACCTATGGTGCTGGCAGCTGTCATCTTACGTTATGCTGTGTTAGAATGCTAACTTTTGTTCATTTTCTGAGAAATCAACAGGCGCAAATGTACAAATTGTGGTAAAATAAACACCTAAATGTTTATTCTGGACGTTCTCTTTCCCCTAGTCTGAAAGAAGACATGTTATGGAAGCAAAATACCACAAAATCTCAAATTTGACCAGGACATTGAAAAACGATATTTTACCTGCCCTGTCTCGCCTTAACTGTTAATGGCGTTGTGTCATAACTTTTGTACCATAATTTTGCTTGCTGCATTGACTATGGCATTACTAGGCTCTTTGCACAAGCTCCACTACTTCCTGACACTCTACAGGCATATTTCATTCCTGTCCTATACTAGTGGATGGAAGTGATTGATCAGGTGTGCTGCACACCGGATTCATCGCAATTGCTATCCAATAGTATAGGACGGTAAAGAAATATGCCTGTAGAGTTTCAGGAAGTAGTGGAGCTTGTGCAAAGAGCTGATTTGTTTTGTAATGCAAATTATAAATGTAGCCAATGGAAGTGTAGACCACGTTGCAGCAACGTAAACAAAGTAATATATAGACGTGTATACAACTGTCCAGGAATTTACATCCAAACACCTTAAACTTTTGTCTTTGTAATTTATCACCTCCCCCCAAGTCCCCTGCAAAACCCAGTTTCAGTCTCCCCTTTTGTAAATGTAAAACACCTCAAGTCTCCCCCTTTGTAATTGTAAACACACTCTGCATAGCTCTTCCTCATCTCTTTGTTTAAGTCAGAAGGGCCCCACCTTAGTCTTCCTCGTCCTGATTCAGACCTTTGTTTTCTTTGTTGTCACATGTCTATACTCTTGGCCACGCCTGCCATTTCACATGACGTGCAATGAGTAGCCAATCACATCCTCAAAGCGCCGTACCTGTGTTTTGGTTGAATATAAGACTGGGCATGACTTCTCTGACTTCACTTCTCTGACTGAACCACCTTTGCTGCGTTTGTCAGGAAGTCCTTGCGCTCGTAATGTTTTCCACAATAAAACAGACTCAACCTTTGAACGTATCTTGGTAAATCTTTGGACTAGACCAGTCTAAAATAACTCACAGTTTGGCGAACGGGAATGGGAGCACTGCCTGCGTTTGCTTCGGGATTCCAGTGGATAGGACTGATCGGCAGACGTGTCGGTCCATAGTGGGCGTTGGAAAATCAATTTTCTCTCTTGCGCTAGAGCGCCAGCCGAGATTATTTCCTCAGTTCTACCACTGGATTCTTGAAAGCTCACAGGTACGTTTAAACGAACCCTCTTGTGGTTCTGAGTTGTATTTGCCTTGATTTGGTTCAGCTTGTTGGTCTGGATTGTTTGAAAACAGGAACCCCAGCGTGGGTATTTAGTCCTACCGAGGGTAGGAAGAGCATGGTTGATGTTTCGTTTCAAGAACGATACCAACTAGCTTAAGCCCCGTTGTTGATGTTCGTGTTAGCACGATTGCCAACTAGCTTCGAAGTGATTGTTGATGTTCGTTGAAGAACGATTACCAACGAGATGGTAGCTACGGGAGCGATTGGTGTTTCCAATCCGCGTTTCTTGGAGAAACGTTGTCCCTTTGTTCCCGGGTGACTTGGTAAACCTAACGAGCGTTAGTTTTCACCAAGTGGCTGTACAATTTGGTAGGATCTAAACGGAAGGTTTAGCCTGGACCAAATTGCTAGTGCAGCCGAGCATGCTTGTTTGTAACGTAAGCTTTTGTTTCGTCTTATGTCTTATGTGTTCACTGTTGTAGCCTCGGCTCTTGATTGTATGTTTGTTACGCGCGCCATGGATCCAGGTAAGAAGTATTGTAAGTATTTTTGTACACTTTTTAGACTGTTAAAATTCTGCTAGATTCCAGTAGGCTAGCTGGTTGCCTAGGAGACGCAGGAAAACTCCGCTATCGCGGTGTTCTGCCATTGAGCCAGAAGAGAACAAAGCACTTCGCTGACTAGGTGAGTACTAAGCGAATTTAATGTGTCTTAATGTTTGTTTCTTCGAAATTGTATTCTTTCCCGCCGTGAGTTAACTATAAGGTTTCCTTTCGTTGCTGTTTTGGGGTTTTTAGGCTGCGTCGTGTTATTTGGGATTTGTTTCTTTAAATTTCCCCGCTGCCAAAGACAACTTCCGGGTCATACATGCAACATTTTGGGAGCACCACTAGGTGTCAATGTAACCCCGGCTAATAACATATGGCTAGAGGATGTAACGGAATTCTACTGCAAACGTCTAGCCTGATGTGATTGTTGCACTGAAGCATATTTCTGCGGGCGTTTGTGGCAGATTTCGTTATGTGCTAAAGCATTTTCGATTTCTTACATCCACATCTGACATTTTAGTGTTAAATTCTAAGATTCGGGCTCAGCTAGAGGGTTGGGGGAGAAGCCTGTTGATTCTCTAGACTGGTCTGTTTTTAAGATTTGGGAGAGTAGAACGAGAGTTTTTTTTTTTAGGTCAGGAAGGAAAGATAAGGAGATTCAGCAAACAGTCTCTCCGCCATTTCCCCAGCAGAATAACTCTGTTTTAAAATTAGATTCCCCCCTCGACTTGTTGCGCCATTAGCCACGCCCCTTCTCTCTACGAGTTAAGCCACCCCTTTCTACGAGGTATTTGTCCGAACAGGGCCGGAAGGAAGAGCCTCCGATTTTGGGGTCGAGCGCCACCTGCTGGAGTTCCCTTGAACAACCCATAAGGGAGATTTTAAACTAGCCAAGATAGAGAGTTTTAATTTTTAAGGTAAATAAACAGGATAAAATAGATGTAGAGCGAACTCAAAAGTCTGACAGGGTTTTGAATAGGTTTTGATTCAGGAGTTTTGTTTCAATAGTCAATGAATGGCCATAAGCTGTTCGTTTTATGCATTTCTACTGTATGCATTTTCATTCATATAATGATAATGTTTTTTTTGAGGAGTTGGCATTAGGCCTTCTCCTCTGCTATTGAACCCAGTCTGTGTTTTGAGTCTTAATTTTCAGGTGCTATGGACCCTGGGCGGCAGGTCTTTGAGGAGCCTGGATCATGCCTTCCTGGGGACATTGGAACCTGCTGTTGGTCTGTTTAACTGTTGTTTGTTTTGTCTCTCTTTCTGATATGTAGCTTAAAACATAAGGTTTGTGCATAATAGTGGGGGGAATAGATAAGGGTTGCCAGTGTCTTAATCTGAATGCAGCATCTCATAACCCAATTTATATATATTTTTAAATGAGTATGTTAAATATCTCATGTTTATAGTTTGAGGCACATTCATCGGGCCTGAGTGTTTTTTCTGAGTGGTTTTTTACAGACAACTGTCGTTCCGGGAGTGATGGGTGAATGCCGAACCAGGAGACGGGCACGTACACCGGAGGTTACTGGCCTGTTTCCCTACAGATGGGCGATCTGGGGTTCGTGAGATGCAGACCAACGCCATGTCACCAACTCACTGTGAGCGACAGATAAGTATGAAACAGGAGCAGTGCCCAAATACTCTGTCCTCAAATGCAGAAGAGGGAGGTTTTAGATATACAAATTTTAGCTATACAAATGAAGCTTTGATGGAGTTTTTTGATTAGTTAATTGTAAATGAAGCCAGTTCATTTTAGTGTCATTTTCTTTGCCTCATCTCTATTTTTATCCTGACTTCAGGAAATTTTTGCTTTCACCCTTAGGGGGTGTTGTTTTGTTGAGACGAGAATGTGGGTTATTTTATTTTATTTTCATAAAATCGCGAGAGAAATGCTAGAGCCAAATCCAATTGCCTTGATCATGACTGGGGACTGGGCGTGTTGAAGTCATTCTAACGCTGCCCCTGATGTCACTGTAGGCTACTGCAGACTGGCTCTAAAATGACACTTGAACAGACACCCTGTTTAAGCTTTCCTGACTGAATAACAACATTTTTTCCCCAAAGCAGGAGCTTGCGCTTAACCATGTTTCTGAGAATCTCCAACAGATTTTGAATAACCGTTCCTGACCAAAGAGGGGAACAGGGGGAACAGGGAAACCAGACCAGAGGACTCTCCTTTTGCTCTTCTGTTTTGTCTCTGTTTGTCTCTCTCATCTGTGGATCCACAGACGGAGCACTTCATCAGCCTGTGCTGGGGGAGCGGGAGCGCCGAGGTGAGCCCTCCAGCAGCACGACCCGGGCCGACCCTACGTGGAGCAGTACAGGGATGGACCGGGTTCAGTTCAAGAGCCTGTACGTGCTGCTGGCGCCCTGGCTGTGTGGTGTCCCACCGCACCTTCACCCTGCTGAACCAGGACAGGGACTCCCTCCTCACCCTCCGAGAGCTCGCTGCAAAAGCTGCAGCTGTCTCTGCTTCCTCCCCTGTGCTTTCTATACTCTCTGTACCATCCACAGACCCTGACAAGATTCCTCCACTGTCCCTGGCAGACATTTCTGACCTACAAGCATCTGCTCCACCTGCGGAGAAAAAGAAATGAAGGACTAAGTGCACATTTCCACCACCAAACTAACCTGTATCTAGGGCCTAATGACAAACCTGTACTACCTCGTTCATGTTTTCATTATGCTTTCAAACTAGCCCACGGGCCAGATCATGTTTCAAAAACAGGGGTGGCGGAGGATGTTAACAGATGTCTCCAACAGAGTGAGGACCGCCATTTCCTGAGGCTAAGGAGGGGTTCCTGCATCACATCTCTCCTGGGGATTGGGTCCTGGTCCACGACCACAGACGAAGGAGCTGGAACTCGCCGAGGTGGCTCGGGCCGTACCAGTTTCTACTCATCACGCAGACAGCGATCTGAGAGGACTTCGTGGACCCATGCAAGCCATTGCCGACGGGTCCAAGCAGCAGAGGACGGTCCACCAAGGGATCGCAAACACCAGGAGATCAGAATGCAGCTGAACCAGAGGGCTCAGAGGCCAAAACCATGGGCCATCACACTGTCCTCTCCTCTGACGAGGAATCGGAGGAAAAATGACCTTGCTGGTCACCTCCTCACAAGATGCACCACACACGCACACACACCTGCACACACTAACATTGAACATAACTGATTTCAAGCAACGCGACATCGAAGTTGCGATCTAGAAGAGAAGACGCCTTGCATTCCCCAGATGACATTCTCCTCTGATGAGCAATCGGACTGCACCTCTGATCGCACACACTGGAACCTACATTAAACATTCAGAGACGCACACATGGAATCTATGTTCCATAGGACATCACATGCGATTATTCACAAGAGTGAATGAACTTTGAAATAATCTGGAAAATATCATATTTGTTTACAAGAGTTGCAATTGTTGAAACATGAGTTGATAAATAAGTTTGGGTTTTTCCTCTAAATTGACCAAGAGGTTTTTTGCCCCTCTTACACTGGTAACCATTTTATCTTTTTTTTGCCTTGTTTAATCAAGTTTGTTTTTTGGTGAATGGTTGTCCACTCTTAGACTATAAATAGTATATAATCATGTCATCTTTTTTATCTTGTTTCCTGTCAAATTTCTGAAGCAAGGGGTTTTGGTGTGTGATTTTGCACGTTGAGAGAAAATAATAAAAAATAAAAAAAAAGAGATTTTTTTTTTTTTTTGCTCCACCTAGTGGAGAGATTATTTCCTTTCCACATGTATAGCATAGCTGACTGTTTACACTGTGTTTGGATTTTATTTTTGTGTGCCTGTTCAGGCACAAATGAGGGATTGTCCAGGAATTTACATCCAAACACCTTAAACTTTTGTCTTTGTAATTTATCACCTCCCCCCAAGTCCCCTGCAAAACCCAGTTTCAGTCTCCCCTTTTGTAAATGTAAAACACCTCAAGTCTCCCCCTTTGTAATTGTAAACACACTCTGCATAGCTCTTCCTCATCTCTTTGTTTAAGTCAGAAGGGCCCCACCTTAGTCTTCCTCGTCCTGATTCAGACCTTTGTTTTCTTTGTTGTCACATGTCTATACTCTTGGCCACGCCTGCCATTTCACATGACGTGCAATGAGTAGCCAATCACATCCTCAAAGCGCCGTACCTGTGTTTTGGTTGAATATAAGACTGGGCATGACTTCTCTGACTTCACTTCTCTGACTGAACCACCTTTGCTGCGTTTGTCAGGAAGTCCTTGCGCTCGTAATGTTTTCCACAATAAAACAGACTCAACCTTTGAACGTATCTTGGTAAATCTTTGGACTAGACCAGTCTAAAATAACTATCACACAACGTTGCAGCCAGGTACGACAACAACGTTACTTCCTGTCCACGTTGCCACAACGGCGACAAAACATGCGAAATATACATCGAAATCATCACGGAAATCACAACGTTATGTGCACATTGCAGGCACGTTGGACCTGCACGTTGCAGCAACTTGTGTGCAGATTGCGCGTTTGCGTTGCATGCACGTTTAACTTGACGTTGAGTGGTCCATACAAAAGTCTAAATTGCACGTTGCTGCATCATTGCTGCAACCTGATTGTGTTGGTAGGGAATAAGCCGTTTTAATAGCTATGGCCTACTAGTTGTAGGCTATACACAAGTTGATGCGCTCTGCCCTTACGCACGGTTGAGGCGGCAGATACAATTCAATACAATACAATTCAAATACACTTCGCACATATCCTCTGCACCTTGGCAGTGCAACTGCCACAGACAGCTATGGTGCACTTCATGCATTGGTAGACAGTTCTGTTCTTGCTGCAGCTCGTCTTCACCATGCGGGTATTTTTGGGGATATTCTTCTGTGGACACTGCGAGGGGCGCCGCCGGTGGCTGTTTGGACGCCAGAGCGCGCAGCTCTTCAGCCAACTGGAGGATGTCGCGTCTGCCAGTCCTGGAGGCTCTGCCAGTCCCTCCAGAAAAACGCGGGCAAAAATCCTTGATTATGCGGGCAAAAATCCTTGATTATGCAGGCAAAAGTCCTTGATTATGCAATGGAATATGCAGGGTTTTTATGCGTTGAAAATGCGGGGATTTTCGGAAGTTGCGGGAACTTGCAAATATTGCGAGAATATGCGAAAAATGCAAGAACCTGTCCTGTATTTTCGTGCACACCCAACTCTAATGCATATAGCCTACACTACGTCATCACATGCTTGGAATGATACGAGAAATAACAAAATCATAGCCTATGCGAGAGCGCCTAGACCAGGCCCTTTATAATTTAACAATAGGGGGTGCAACAGAACACAATTTTAGGGAAAGTCATTGACAGGCGGACTTCAATGTTTTATTAAAATATAGTTATGTGCAAATGAAAACCCACAATCGTCCAATGGACGTCTTTGGCGGTTCTAGTGTTAAGACCTTACCCCGATTTTGGAAATCAGATAAAGGGTTCACAAGACCATTTCAATAATCGCATTATTACAATTATCGGGTTATGATCGGCATATAGTGTGCATGTGAACGCACTCGCTGTCAAACCTGCCGCGTATGCACAAGATAGTTAATGTCAGGATATGATTGGCAATGAGTGATCTTTACTCATGGCGTCTATGTCAATTTTGTATGGATCCACACCTCCGATCAAGCTTATTTTTTCCTTGTATCGTGCTGAAGCCATATAGCCTACTGCGCTCAGACTTGGCTACATTAACTGGTGCCCCGTCTTCAAATGTACTTCTGGGGTTTACGAGTAGCCTACCAGTTGAGTGCGTTCCGGAAACAAAATGCAAAACCCTCACGTTCACCACATCTTTACTAACAAATATATTTACAATACTGTTATTTTGCGCATTTGACTTAACAGCCACCACGTCTTGACCCGACGACAGTTACCGAGATAGATAGGCTACTGTAGGCCTAGATATATGTGTTCGTAATAATTAAATTACATCCAGATGGAGAAAACGTGTTTGAGAACAAGGTTATATTAACAATTAAATGTTATTTGTATATCACTTTTCATACAGATAAATTCAGCTCAAAGTGCTTTACAACAAAGCATTTAAATTAAAGAATGTGAAATTTAATGATGCTTCATTCATAGACTATAGGAGAACACAAGCGGCATGCCCACACAGATCTTTATCGCCGGGAAAAGATGGGACGGGCAGCTGGTCTCTCTCGGAGTCAACTCGCCGACCTTTGTCAGGCCGAGCCAGTGGGGGAGATGCGTCGGCTGGGGCTGTGCCTGCTGCTGTCTCTTTCGAGCAGATTGCGGCTCAGCTTCACCACGGCGGTACCAAAGAACAGATGAGGAAAAGGAGACGGCTGGATCGGAAGTTTGGGAACAGTGGATTGGCTGGTGTGACCACCGATTGGACTGACCTGGTCAGGAGGTTGTCACGCCCAGGAAGCACACCGCCCCCTGTTGCAGGAGTTAGGCAGAGACTACTTGATGCGGTCGCGGAGGGGGATGATGTGGTATTCCGACTCGGCCTTTCCACCTTCTCTCTGAGGGGCGTCATCAGGGATCCTATCCTGGTGGAGTCTTCAGCGCTGGAGCTTCTTCGGGAGCTGGGTGCGAAGGAACCACTTACAAGTAGGTCGGCGTCTGGCGGGGAGCGCGGGCACACAGCCTTGCGGTCTGGGAGTCGGGTGACAAAGAGGGGTAGTTACCTTCGGCATCAGCGGATGTTCGAGGACTGCCGCCCGAAACTGGCCACTCTTCTTCTGGACGGTAAGGTGAGTGGTCCCTGTGGGGTCCCGCTGTCGGAGATTCTTCGGTTTTCTCTGATAGTTGGGGCACTGCGAGACCGTTCAGTGGACTCGGTCAGTTCCTTGTTGAGGCGCCGGCTGATAACAGGTGGTTCTGTTCGCTCGTCTCAGCCTCCGAGGTACGCGAAAACCTCAAGAGAATAAACCCTTTCTCTGCTGCGGGTCCAGATGGTATCGGATCCAGGGCGCTTGGCAAATGGGATCCCAGTGGAAGGCGTCTCGCGGCCGTGTTCAACGCATGGTTAGTCACAGGAATCCTACCGAGGGCAATCAAGGAGTCTCGGACGACACTGCTGCCGAAGTCATCGGATCCGGTGGAACTTAAGATGGTATCGAATTGGCGTCCAATCACCATCGGATCCATGCTTCTCCGCCTCTACTCGCGCATCCTCACGGTGAGGCTTACCAAAGCCTGTGGGACACATGCGCGCCAGAGGGGGTTTGTATGCTCCCCTGGCTGCTCTGAGAACCTGATGATCCTTGAGGGATTAATCAAACGGAGTAGAGTGAGGCGCGCTGGGCTGGCTGTCGTGCTGATTGACTTTGCGAAAGCTTTCGACACTGTCTCTCACGAGCACCTGGTGAGTGTATTGAGGCAGAGGGGATTAGACAGCCATGTTGTGGAGTGCGTGAGGCACTCCTATGTTGACTCGGTAACGCGAGTAAGGGTTAGCGTCTCCGTCCCCATCGAAATGCGCGTGGGTGTCAAACAGGGTGACCCCATGTCTCCGGTCCTCTTCAATCTGGCGCTGGATCCCCTGATCCATGCACTTGAACGAGCGGGTGAGGGCGCCACTCTCGAGGGCCACTCGGTGACAGCGCTCGCTTTCGCTGATGATCTGGTGTTGGTTAGCAGCACGTAGACGGGTATGTCAAAGAACATCGCTATTCTTGAAACCTTCTGCCAGTTGACTGGGATGCGCGTGCAACCCAAGAAGTGTCACGGGTTCCTAATCCAGAGGGTGGATGGGGCAGTCGTTGAGAACGTCTGCACGCCTTGGAAGGTGTGCGGGGAGCCCCTCCACCTGATCGGCCCCGAGGAATCTGCAAAGTATCTCGGGATGATAGTGAACCCGCGGACAGGCTTAAGTTTCACAGAACCGATGGCGTTGGTCCGTGATTGGATCGGCAAAATCGGGCGCGCGGCGCTGAAGCCTTCTCAGAAGGTCAAGATGTTCAAGGTGTATGCTATCCCGAGGTTGGTCTTCCAGCTGGATCACGGCGGGGCGGGTGTCACGGTCCTCGGGCAGGTGGATGGGTTGATCAGGTGTGCAGTGAAGGGGTGGCTTCACCTCCCGCTGTGCACTTGTGACGGGCTTCTGTACTCCAGGCCGCGGGACGGCGGCCTGGGGATCGCTCAGCTAGCCCGCTTCATCCCTTCAGTCCAAATCCGTCGGCTCATCCGCCTAGGTTCATCGGAAGATGAACTGACGCGGGTGGCCACGCTAGCAACGGTGAGCGTATCGCACTTCGAGAGTCTATGGTCGAAGGCACGTGGTCGCAAGGGGACGGCGCCCTCCCTCGGGATATCAGGTGTAGGGGGGAACGCCCAAGCTGCGAATCCAACCACTGAGCCAATGCGGCCGAGGTGTCCAGTCCCGTGTGACTGGCGGCAGGAATCGTTTAGGTCCTGGTGCGGGTTAACGACCCAGGGGTCGGGCATCGAGGTCTTTGAGGATGATAGTTTCAGTAATTGCTGGCTTTCGTGCCCCACACAGATGGGGTTCTCGGAGGCCCAGTATATTGCTGGGCTTCAGCTCAGGGCCAACGTGTATCCGACCCTGGAGGCATTGGCGAGAGGTAGGCCGGAGGTTATCAGTACCTGTCGCCGATGCCAAGGACCGAGCGAAACCTGTTCACACATCCTGGGAACGTGTCCTTCTGTGCAGTCTAGTCGGATCAGAAGACACAACAAAGTGTGTGATCTTGGCGGATGAAGCCACTCGAGCCGGCTGGAAGGTCGCCAGGGAGTTTCGTGTACGCTCCTCTTCCGGGGAGCTGCGCGTTCCCGACCTGGTGTTCACGAAAGCCGACTTGGCGTTAGTGGTCGACGTCACGGTAGGCTACGAGGTGTCCTCCGAGACATTGGAGGATGCTAGGAAGGAAAAGGTAGAGTACTACTCTCCCCTCACAAGAGAGATCCTGAAACAGCTGGGTGCGGTGAGGAGTGTGCGCTACTTTGGTTTCCCGATGGGGGCCAGAGGCAAATGGCCCGGATCGAACTTCCGCCTGTTGTCTGAGTTAGGGTTGTCCAGAACGAGGATGGGACAGTTTGCGAGGCTGGTGAGCCGAAGGGTCGTCCTGTACTCTCTGGATGTATTGGGCGATTTCACTAGGCCATTTGACCTCGGGACTGAGGAGTTGGATGAGCTAAGCGTCTGACTCTGGGTCTAGGCCGGTTTCCTGTTGAAGCGTTCTAAGGTTCCCATTCGTTTGGCCGGTATTGATGGGCGTTCGCCGACTCTCGACAGAGGCCTGAAAGACTTCTGCTCAGGGCATCGGCTGGATCCACCTTGAGAGGCCGTCCCAGTTGGCCCGATCCTAAGGCGCGGCCGGTTTTCTTAAACACGGGTTCAATGAGTGTTGGCCGGTTTTCTGTTAGCGTCGGTTGTTGCCCTGCGTTGTGAACCTCGACTTGTTCACACAGCGCTGTCGATCGGGTAGTATGTTGAGGTGCCTAATCTAGCATGCCTAATCTAGACTAAAACACGATTGCCATACCCGGTTTGAGTTTTCCATTACCGAACCATTAAGGCGTCGTGAACATCCATGTAAGGTGTTGATAAGGTTTCAATCACTGTTGGCCGGTTAGGGACTTGATTTGGTACCGATATGGTTCGGGGAGAGGGGCGGCGCAGTAGCTGAATGGAGTATACCGGGATCTATATGCCGCTCCTTAGCCCCAAAGTGTTCGCCGGTTAGGGCCGAATCGAATCGAATACGTTAGGAATCGAATACAGTTTCAATCCACTAGAGCGCCGATTTGTACACACGTAGACGCAACAGCCAGACATCTTGATGGCATATAAAATCTATTTGCACTAAAATACTGCTCTGGGTTAGGGTTCCTTGTTCTGAATCCGTCTGTCTTCCCCTGCTGCCGTTTCAAGAATGTGCGCGCATACTTCTGCCGATGGCTGTAAAAGGTCTATAGGGAGGGAAAGTAATCTCATCGCCCCATAGTGGTGGCGTTCCTAATGCTGAGAGAATGAATGGGATTTCTCATAGACATGTCTTTTGAAAAATTATATCTTGGTTGACACCGAAAAGTTAGTAGAATGCCTTAAACGGCAAATACTTGGAGACAAACTTGATTGATTCTGGTTATCATAGTTGATTTTCAATCACAATCCGATTTATGAAAATATTTGTCTGCAATTTCGAAAATTTGAAAGAAGGTGAAATACTGTTTGAAATGATCCCGGTTCGTAGGTTATTACTGTAAACACACTCATAAGTTCTTGTTTTGTTTACTTAACCGAAATGGCTTTGTAGCAATTATTAGAAAATCCGGTCAATGGAGTTTACTACATTGAAACTCCTCTCCGATAGGAATAAATCCACTAGGGGCACATGTTTTCACTTTCCCTCCCTACAGGACTGTAATACAACATCACTGCCACGTTATTTAATTGTAGTTGTAGGCACCACCGTTTTCACTGTTACAGCAACGTTGCCATAAAGTCTAAGGAGGGTAAGTTATTTTCAACTTATGTGCAATGTTGCTGCAACCCACTGTGTTAGTAGGGATAGAGCTTTTTCAGAATAGCGACCTTTCTGAGCTTTTTCGGAATAGCGAACCTTCGGAATAAAGACATTTCGGAATAACGACAGGTAACCGGTACGTCATTGGGTCAGTACCAAAATATCGATAAGCTCATGGACAAACGGTGCTGCTATCGGTATTTAACACGTTCGTTTCATAACTCAGCCTACACAGCTGATATCCGTCCCCTAATCATGACGAAGCTGCTGGTGACGGGCGATGATGTCACATTGTTTGCCTCTCTCTAATAGGCCAATTGAGGAAGTAGGCATAGTGGCGGACTGGGGAAAACGGTTCTTCGCCAAATCTACCAACAGTGCTAAATGCAATTTATGTAAACATTTAGTTGTGTCAAAGGGGGTAACATCAGAAACTCATGAACCATAAGTTTCAAATTCGGTAAATGAGAAACAGTGCAGCGTGTTGGACTGCCTTAGCGACACGGCTAATGCTAATGGCTTTGATAAGAGTAACCAACGGCTATTCCGAAGGTCCGTTATTCCGAATATTGATTTCCATACATCGGAATAGCGGCCCTGGATCCGCTACTCTGCAAATAAAAAGGGGTCCGCTATACCGAAAACTAGACCGCTGACGACCGGTTCAAACTGCCGGTTGCAATGTTAAAGGATTAACATGGTAATTTTCATTGTTTTTTTTTTTGAGTTTGAACGTGCTATTTGCACAATAGGACATTGAAGAAACACAATAAAAACATTAAATATATCCGTTTTGTCGTTTTGGAGAAACTGGAGGGGTAACATTTTCAGTCCAATTTGACTCGGGGTAAAAATACTCTGAATTCGTGACGTTTTTCCCTTTGTTGACGTCACCCTAAAGTTTGAAAATCCCGCCTCCACTCCCCTGCACTGCCTCCAACAGAAACCTGTCTGCCTCCTGCACCTGCTGTCTGCGCCGTTTCACCATCTATCCAACATGGTAAGGCAGCTCTGAACCCTTTCTCATCTTGAGAATAATTGAATAGTTGCAGTCTCTTAATTTTATATAATTTGTACGTTTTATAGGCCTAATTGTATTTGTGGTTGTCATACATATTGGGAAGTTTTAACCATGATCTCCGTGTCTGAGTAGCCAACCTAGCTAATGTTAGAACCATAACGTTAGCTGTAATTGGCAACAGTTTTTAAAAAGCTGTCTAATCCAGCTAGCTATCTGTCTTTATCCAGCATGTTGACGTTAGCTAGCCTAATGTTTGGAATGTCAGCTAGCTGTGTTAATTATCCTCGCATGCTAACGTTAGCTCTCAATGCATTTGCTTTTGGTAACGTTAGCCCTCCAGTGCAATGGCAGAAACACAGCGCACCATACTGTACTCTTCCCTGGCACCATACTGTACTCTTCCCTGGCAGAAACACAGCGCACCATACTGTACTCTTCCCTGGCATCAAATCTACTTGCACCAGGTGCAAACTGTGCTGTAAGGTTTCCGAAGCGATATCCTACCATAACTGTTGTGAGCGTGCTTTGTTGTATAGGCCAATACAATAGGCAACGTTACGAAGTCAAAGTTGGATATAAGTCAGTTTGTCTCCACAAGAATCTCCCGATTATCTCTCGCTCAAACTTAATTCGATATAATGTAGACTTACTGATAAATAGCCTATTGTTGTAATTTATGCTGTTTTGCATATGCAAAATAACGATGCTATTACTAATCGCTTTTATAATTTGCCCCCTTTTCTTGTAGCCAGATCACTACATTTCCAATACTGGGACTCGGGAGGTCCAGGTCCCGCGCTTCAGGGCTCTGGCGGTGTGCAGGTCCTGGAGGACAGGTTGGGACTCGGGAGGTCCAGGTCCCGCGCTTCAGGGCTCTGGGGGTGTGCAGGTCCTGGAGGGCAGGTTGCAGCCAATGTCACCTAATGATATTATAAATATGTTACACCACCGCCCTGTTTTAAGAGAAAGTAGCCTATGTATTAATTTAATGTCATGTTGTATGCGCAACAATTACCTCGGAAAATAAAGACGTAGTCCTACAGTACCCGTGCGGGTTTTTGTCATTTATTTATTCTCACATTTGAACTTGATCAAACACACCTGCTGTGTACTGAATCGTTTGTCCTAAGGTCTTGTATTGTGCTAAAATTATGACTACATTTCAGGGTGGGTGGAGGTGAAGATATTAAGTCAAGTTATTATGTTCCTTTCATAATTTACAACTCCAAATAATTGTAATTCTGCAAAACATTCTGAAAGTTGTGTAAGGCTTATCATCACTGTGGCATCTGTTCCACATAATGTTGATCATCCCAGCACCTCGATCCGACCCAACTTCAGGAAGCATTGCGCATTTTGGGATTAAACAGCTCCAGTAGCGATATTCTATTATAACCAGAGGGCATTACAATAACATTCAAAACGAGATCTATTGACTGCATGACCTGTTAGTCTCCAGACTCCGGAGTAGGCTATAGCCCTTGACCGCTGCGCTCACGGCCCTCTGTCTCCAAACTCATCGATTATGTTGAATCGCTGCGCCACGCATGCAGTCTGCCACATATTAGTAGGATCAGTAGGCTAGCCTATATGTAGGCTACATCCCCAGCCCCTTTCTGCAAAATGTATTGTGTTGCCTTTGTATGTGAAATGAGCTATAATGATTTAATTGATCTGACCAATAATCAGTTATTGCAGTGGTATTCCGCTCGATTCCTTACATCACCACAACTGACAGATGTTGAACCCAGAACAGTAACGTTTCAGTGTTCAACTGGCTTTGTTGGACACCTACTAAGATAAATAACGTTAGACTGGTGAACAATGCGGATGTTATGTCGGTTTCACAGCGCAAATGATCTGTCTTCTGGCAAGACCCACAATTGCAATTATTTGACTAAATAGGTACTGTTCGTAGCTGTCTGAAAGCTATAACGTTAGTCTAATAGCCCAAGCCTCCAAGCTTGCGTGGCCGGCTGCAGGGTGCTTTTTCCTCTGTGTCGTCGTTATACTTTTATCGTACTTTTCCCAAATAGGCCTAATGCAAATTCGAGGATACGGCCTGTTAGGTAGCGTGTATCTTTATAATGTTTGGGGGTTAATATAATATTAAGGACTTTGTAAATGCCCCTGGTTAGCAGCTAGAAAAATGGCTATTGATCTGGCTGTTGTGCGATCTAGCTCGTGTTGTCTAGCTCGGAGCGGTGGTAGCTATGGTAACGGGGCACACGTCTGTCAATCAATGATTCCAGTTGGTCATTTGCTCAGAGAACTGTCAATCAGTTGTAATGAATCACGCCCAGTTTTGAGTGAGTGAACTTTTTGAGTGGCAGTTTCAGACCTATAAAAACATATTTTAAAATAATTTTTATGGATGAATTCTGAAATAGTTAAACACATGTGTTTTGTTGTTGCCTAAAGATATCTGGAAAGTGTTATATTGAATTACCATGTTAATCCTTTAAAGGAGTAGCAAAGGGAAAATGCATGTTTAGCCCTGTTTTAAGGTTTAACATGTTTTTGAAAGATTTTTCAAGTTGCCCACCCACATCCATTATATGACCAAAATGGTGGTAGAGCAATTATCACACTTTCTCAAAAGTGCTAGCTAGGCTGTGTCCGAAATGCCTGCTACCTGCTACATAGCAGGCGAGAAGAAGCATGCTATATGTTACCTACTACTCCAAGAAAACGATATAGCAGGCGAGAAATGTAGCATGCTACACTCGAGTCAGGTGACGGGAATGCGTGGGTTACGTCGTTACGCTGAGGCGAAAAGGCGTTCAGTTACCCAGACCTCGAACCTGTGGTTAGTTTAGATTCTGTCAAATATATCGTATATTTGACAGAATGGTGATTTGATGGCAGGTACTCGGCCATGACAAACTCCGCTATTAGCCGTGTTCCGGTACCGCAACAGGAGCATTCTGTTCCGGCCGCGCCTCTGCTATGGCTACGGTTTGTGGAGCTCTGTAGCCTGGCTGTACGATCGCGAAGTTGTGAACAGAATAAATATCACATACGAGCAAATATAACCTACTCCGCTATAATGAAACTGTTAAAACTAAGATGCCTGGATAAAGAAATAATTTTTCGAAAGGACATATTTCACAGAATCGTAATTTGATGGCAGGTACTTAACAATGCTAATGCACTGCTTACTGGCGTCGGCCATGACAGCTGTCCTGAAAATTTCACTGAACAGTGACGTACCATCCGGAATAGCATGCTCTGGACTTTGCTACGTTTTTCGCCGTTTTTTCCTACAATATAGCAGGCGAGAGGTAGCAGGCACATTTTTGAAGTAGCATGCTACTTCTCGCCTGCTATATAGCAAGTAGCAGGCATTTCGGACATGGCCCTAGTTTTATCAAAGTTTTGATCTGAACCATTATATATGATCATAAGTAACCTTAAAACAGCGCTAAACATGCATTTTCCCTTAACCCTCCTGTTACATTCAGGGTCAAATTGTCCCGTTTTAAATTTTGAAAATCTAGGAAAAATACTTAAAAGGATTTTTTTTGTATGAAACCTCTTCTGCTTACTACGGTGGCCGACGCGTGCAAATCACAACGGCAAATCCGGAACACAACGGCAAGTCCAAAAAACACAACCGCAAAGTTCAAACACAACAACAAATTAAAAAAACACAACAGCAAGTCAGAAAACACAACTACAAGTCGGAAACACAAATGCAATACAGAATACACAACAGCAAGAGAGAAAACACAATCGCAAATTGGAAACCACGACAATAACCAGAAATCACATTAGAAATGTGTCAACCGGAAAGGGATTTACTACTTGTTGAATCTGATTGGGCAGCTATAGTGTCAATAACAGTGGGACGTGCGTGAAACAAATACTCAAATTAATTTGAAATGATACGTTTAATGACTGGGATTAAGAATGGAACTATTTTTCTCCCACATGCAGGAGCCTATCTTGCCTCCTGCCAGTCTGTTATCTTGCCTCCTGCCAGGCTGTTGTTATAAATAAGACGTTCTTAACTACTTGCCTGGATAAATAAAGGTTATTGATTGCTGATGAGCTAGCTAGCTAGCTCATTGATGTCATATCAAATATTGGACATTGTTATCTATAGCTAGTGACCTGCTTTAGGAGGCTATAGGCTATAGTGGCCTCTAAGTAGTTGAATGAATGATGATGCTACGATTTAGGATGTAATCTATTTTGTAGAGAATGATGATTGAAATAATATACAACAGAACAACTACTCGTCCTCTCTCTGTATATTAATGTTATCCTATCACCACCACAGATATACTCAAAACATATCATCATTATTTTCGCTATTATATATAGTATATATATTATTATATTGCCATCTAGGTGTCACATAGACTAGCCAAGAGCCTAGCGCATCGTAACGTCTGATCAGCTGTTTTGTGCAAACTACTTAGAGGCCACTAGCCTACTAAAGCAGGTCACTAGCTATAGATAACAATGTCCAATATTTGATATGACATCAATGAGCTAGCTCATCAGCAATCAATAACCTTTATTTATCCAGGCAAGTAGTTAAGAACGTCTTATTTATAACAACAGCCTGGCAGGAGGCAAGATAACAGACTGGCAGGAGGCAAGATAGGCTCCTGCATGTGGGAGAAAAATAGTTCCATTCTTAAACCCAGTCATTAAACGTATCATTTCAAATTAATTTGAGTATTCGCTTCACGCACGTCCCACTGTTATTGACACTATAGCTGCCCAATCAGATTCAACAAGTAGTAAATCCCTTTCCGGTTGACACATTTGTAATGTGATTTCTGGTTATTGTCGTTGTGTTTTTGGGAGTTGCAATCGTGGTTTCCAATTTGCGATTGTGTTTTCTCTCTTGCTGTTGTGTATTCTGTATTGCATTTGTGTTTCCGACTTGCAGTTGTGTTTTCTGACTTGCTGTTGTGTTTTTTAACTTTGTTGTGTTTGAACTTTGCGGTTGTGTTTTTTGGACTTTCCGTTGTGTTCCGGATTTGCCGTTGTGATTTGCACGCGTCGGCCACCGTAGCTTACCTTAAGGGGAGACACGGTAGGTGAAAACATCGTTTTTCAACGCCCTGGTCAAATTTGAGATTTTGTGCTAGTTTGCTTCCATAACATGTCTTCTTTCATACTAGTGGAAATAAAACATCAAAAATACGCATTTAGATGTTTATTTTACTTAATTTAGTCTGTTTGCGTCTGTAGATTCTTCCTAAAATCACCAAAAGTTAGCCTTTTTTCGGAACGTCTCGCAGCTTTTCTTTCGTCTGGATCCGGTCATCCGGGTATCGTTTGAAAGATCTGGCTCTCGTGCACAATGTTATCGCAACCAAACCTGATAGTTAGGGCCCGAGCACTGGCGGTGCGAGGCCCTATTGAATTTCGAAGGATTATTATTAGGGCCCGAGCACACTGGCGGTGCGAGGCCCTATTGTATTTCGAAGGATTATTCTCCTCCTTCTCCTTCTTCCAAAACAAATGCCTTTTTGGCGGCCTAAACATCGATGAAAACGGATGAAACTTTGCAGATACGTCAGTCCCGGTGAAAAATTTGATAATTCATGGGTGACGGAAATGGGCGTGGCAAAACGGCTCAAGAGCGCCCCCTGGAAAGTTTCAAATGGCGAGCCCCACCTTTCAGTTTGATGTAGGCGAACGAAATTCGGAGGGCATATGTATTTCATCGAGCCACACTAAAATGTCTCTTAGAGCTGTACCCAACATGCAACAGGAAGGCCGCCATTTTGCTTTTAATGTGCCATTTTGTCCTTGTTTTGACCATTTCCATGCCTCGTATTTCAACGAACTCCTCCTACAGATTTCATCCGATCAACTTCATACTCGGTCAGCTTCATCTTAAGCCCTTTGTGATCAAAAGTTATCAAGAAAATTGAGTTTTCACCAAACACCCTTGCCGTGGCGCCCCGCCAAAGTTTGACATTTCGCCATAAAACACGATGTCCTCATAACTTCTCCATACATTATCCGATTTGTCCGATATATCTCACGCTTCATGACGGTTCTGTCCTGAACACATCTATGTGTCAGTATTGCGTCATACTTATAGCGCCACCTATTGGTGAAACAGGAAGTCCTCATAACTCCTCCATACATTATCCAATTTGTCCGATATAGCTCACGCTTCATGACGGTTCTGTCCTGAACACATCTATGTGTCAGTATTGCGTCATACGTATAGCGCCACCTATTGGTGAAACAGGAAGTCCCCATAACTCCTCCATACATTATCGGATTTGTCCGATATATCTCACGCTTCATGACGGTTCTGTCCTGAACACATCTATGTGTCAGTATTGCATCATACTTATAGCGCCACCTATTGGTGAAACAGGAAGTCCTCATAACTCCTCCATACATTATCCGATTTGTCCGATTTATCTCACGCTTCATGACGGTTCTGTCCTGAACACATCTATGTGTCAGTATTGCGTCATACTTATAGCGCCACCTATTGGTGAAACAGGAAGTCCTCATAACTCCTGCATACATCATCCGATTTGCACCAAATTGCTGACGCTTCATGAAGGTCACCTTCTGAACACATCTATGCGTCGGTATTGAGTAACACTTACAGCGCCACCTACTGGTGAAACAGGAAGTACTCATAACTCCTACATACATTATCCGATTTACTCCAAATTGCTCATGCTTGATGAAGGTCGCATCTTGAACACATCTGTAGGTCAGTATTGCGTCATACTTACAGCGCCACCTACTGCTTACAGGAAGTCCTCATAACTCCTACATACTTTGTCCGATTTACACAACATTTCTCACACTTCATCAAGGTACTGTCCTGAACACATCTATGCGTCGGTATTGAGTCACGCTTAGAGCGCCACCTACTGGTGACAGGAAGTTTCTGTCAGTACTGGACACCGAAATAGCACACCCTTTAACGGCGCCACACCCCGACCCGCGTGGGGTGCGAGGGCCCGCTCACTGCTGCTCGCAGCACTAGTTATTCTACCTTCTTGTTCTTCTTCTCCCCAAACAAATGCCTTTTTGGCGGCCTAAACATCGATGAAAACGGATGAAACTTTGCAGATACGTCAGTCCCGGTGAAAAATTTGATAATTGATGGGTGACGGAAATAGGCGTGGCAAAACGGCTCAAGAGCGCCCCCTGGAAAATTTAAAATGGCGAGCCCCACCTTTCAGTTTGATGTAGGCGAACGAAATTCGGTGGGCTTATGTAGTTTATCGAGACACACTAAAATGTCTCTTGGAGCTATACCCAACATGCAACAGGAAGTCCGCCATTTTGGTTTTAATATGCCATTTTGTCCTTGTTTTGACCATTTCCATGCCTCGTACTTCAACGAACTCCTCCTAGAGATTTCATCCGATCAACTTCATACTCGGTCAGCTTCATCTTAAGACCTTTGTGATCAAAAGTTATCAAAAAAATTGAGTTTTCACCACACACCCTTGCCGTGGCGCCCCGCCAAAGTTTGACATTTCGCCATAAAACACGAAGTCCTCATAACTCCTCCATACATTAACCAATTTGTCCGATATATCTCACGCTTCATGACGGTTCTGTCCTGAACACATCTATGTGTCAGTATTGCGTCATACTTATAGCGCCACCTATTGGTAAAACAGGAAGTCCTCATAACTCCTACATACATTATCCAATTCTTCCGATATATCTCACGCTTCTTGACGGTTCTGTCCTGAACACATCTATGTGTCAGTATTGCATCATACTTATAGCGCCACCTATTGGTGAAACAGGAAGTCCCCATAACTCCTCCATACATTATCGGATTTGTCCGATATATCTCACGCTTCATGACGGTTCTGTCCTGAACACATCTATGTGTCAGTATTGCGTCATACTTATAGCGCCACCTATTGGTGAAACAGGAAGTCCTCATAACTCCTGCATACATCATCCGATTTGCACCAAATGGCTGACGCTTCATGAAGGTCACCTTCTGAACACATCTATGCGTCGGTATTGAGTTACACTTACAGCGCCACCTACTGGTGAAACAGGAAGTACTCATAACTCATACATACATTATCCGATTTACTCCAAATTGCTCATGCTTGATGAAGGTCGCATCTTGAACACATCTGTAGGTCAGTATTGCGTCATACCTACAGCGCCACCTACTGCTTACAGGAAGTCCTCATAACTCCTACATACTTTGTCCGATTTACACAACATTTCTCACGCTTCATCAAGGTACTGTCCTGAACACATCTATGCATCGGTATTGAGTCACGCTTAGAGCGCCACCTACTGGTGACAGGAAGTTTCTGTCAGTACTGGACACCGAAATAGCACACCCTTTAACGGCGCCACACCCCGACCCGCGTGGGGTGCGAGGGCCCGCTCACTGCTGCTCGCAGCACTAGTTTCATTTGTATCAGCAACCAATCGTGGAAATACAAAGGCGGGTTTGATGCTAACCGTGAAATCTCATTGGCTGTTGTTGATTTCTGAGAACGTGATTGGTTCAGCGCGTCATGTGACACGTTTCCACTTCCTTATATCTAATCCAAATAATGCCGTCTGTAAAGCGTTCTAAATGTAATAAGCAACAACGACAACAGTGTTTGCCCGCAAGGTTGAACAGAAAACATGAGAAACTAAATGGAAATGTTTACATTTATGAGATATAAAGTGCCTATTCGCGCAAGTTGTCATTAGCCGGTGCTAGCATGTCCAGTGAGCAGCAGGGAGATGAGGCTAGCGTTAGCATGTCCAGTGAGCAGCAGAGAGATGCGGCGCGTTTGAATGAGCTGATAACTGGTTTGATTTGTCCTAATTGTGCAGAGACTGGTATTAAAATTAACATAGATCCTCAGAATAGTGGGTTCTGTAGTACTTTGCTCTTAGAGTGCAGTCTTTGTGAGAAATGGCTATCGCAAAAGTGTCTACACATCGACTCGGCTTCATGATACAACTAGGAATGATGTTGCATTTGATGTCAATGTGAGGATGGTCCTCTTAGCGCACGAGTTAGGGTTGGGGTATGCAGCTCTCCAAAAGATTAGTAAAGTGTTGGATCCCAGGGCTTCATCTGAAAACGTATCAGAAACATGACAAGAGGGTGACAGGTAGGCTATTGAAACGTGTTCCCTCTCTCTCTCTCTCTCTCTAGCCAATATCAGAAGCCTATACATATGCACAGTAGTCTCTCTACCTGTGGCATATCTACATGCATCCATAAACTGACCAAATAAACTGTTTTAATTTCAGTTGCTGAAATAGAGAGAGGTCTGGAGTCCTTTCACAGAAGCAGAGAGCAGATTAGGCAGGCATATGCAGATGTGGACCCAGAGGTAGGTAAGCTGACTGCCAATAAATGCAAAATGTTACAACATTATTACAGTTATTGAGAATTATTACAATAATTCTCAATAAACAGCGTTCAGTGGACAACATGAAGGCGGCAATATGGGGTAGTCCGCTTCACTGATGACAACCCCATGCGCACCAGGAACATATTGTGGTTTTAGGACAGTTTTGGGGACTGCAGCTGAGTGGGTTCTACAGACCAGCTGCTTAGAACAGTTTTGTGAACTGCAGCTGAGTGGGTTCTACAAACCAGCTGCCTAGAACAGTTTTGTTGATAGCTAGTGTGGTGCCATCTGAGGAGTGACTCTGTAGACCTATGACGGCGTAGCTTGATGTCTCCTATGGTGTTGCTTTTGACGATGGTTATATCACTTGTTTGTTTGGCAATCTATATTTAGCTTCTATTGGTGTTTACCCTGCATTGTTTACCACATCTTGTCCTGTGTATTTATGAATCAGCTTACTCTTCATGTTCATTCATTCATTCATGTTTTCTCCATGTAAAACGCTTAAAAAAACACAAAAAGATAGATAATCTGTTTTCTCATGCATGTCCTCGTCAAATGTGTCTATCTTTGTCCATGATCTGTTTAACAAAATAATACAAGCTTTCTAAAAGGGAATGTTCTCTTCCCTACTAACATTGTCTCGTCTCTAGTCTCGTCTTACTAACATCCCACTCGTGGGCTGTACCTTGACGTGGTGAGTGGGCTTCCAACTAAACAGGTCTTACTTCTCTATACAAAATGTCTACTCCTGGACTATTCTGAATCCACAACATGCTGTGTTATTCAGTTTTCAGTTTCTATGTGTTTTCAGATGTTGTGTAATGTTGTTACTAATGATGTGATTGGATATTGTGTTTGTAAATATTGGTTTACAATGCAAATGTATGGTTTTTTACAATACAAATTTTCAAAGCCCGTTTTCTCAAAATGAGTTATTTCTCATCTTAGGGACATCAAAACCACCACTTGAGTAGCACCTACATACACCTTACTTTCCAGTTTTGTTCCAATCCATATTCTGAGAGTTTGTCCAAGGGGGATTTTTAAAATTTCATTCATAGCCTGATTTATATAAGTTTATCCCTAAAACATGGCGAAAATTGGTCTTTTTATGACTGTTGACAGTATTTTCTGATTTCTGAAGTGAAGAAAAGAGATATCAAAAATCCCCCTTGGACAAAGTTTGAATAGGGATATGTGAACAAAATTAAACAAGAATTTTGAATCTGGCTTGAACCAGTTAAAAAAATTGATTTCCCGAAATTATGCAAATTAGCGCATATTTAGCGCATATAATGCCTAATTTGCATATTAATCCATAAGATTTCAGAAAACTTGTAATACAAAAAAGATGCTCCTTAATGTACCTAACAAACTGGGGGAGTTTGATGGTGATACCTATTAAGGATTTTTTTTTCCTATTCACCTGGGGTGTCTCCCCTTAATTAGTACTATAAAGATGTAAAATGAAAATGGTTCATGTCATGTATTTGCAACCCCCACCTGCATGTTTATATCACAGAGATTGTATTTGGGTCAATCTGACCCGGCAGTGAAAGTGGAGGCTAAAAGGGGTCAGAAGTTAAATTGTGATGCATATTGTCATTTCTTATCCCCTCCCATACACACACCATGGATGTATTAATATAACTGGATACAGCCACTCCATTCACTGGCCGCTATCAACAATGAAGCCCTATTGAACCGCGCCATCTTGGCAAATTTGTAGTCATTTGACTATTTCCGGTGACTTTTGACTTGCGCAGTTGAGCTTCTCTGGCCGACGCGCGTCCACGAAAAAGTTCACATTTATCTGAAATGTAGACGCACGTTCCCGGCTCTCTCGGCTCTCCCCGCTTTGATTTAGCAATGAAAACCGGCTTGCATATTAACCTGTTTTTGTCAAATATATCAATTGGAGAAATTATTTTTTCATCCAGGCATCTTAGTTTTAACAGGTTAAATATAACTGAACATGTTTCGTTTGCTAGTAGATGGTATTCATTCCGTTCGCGATAACGTTATTGCAGCCAGGCTAAATTCCTCCAGGGAGCCAGTGACTGGCGAGTTGAAGAGCTTCACTCCCCGCCAGCAGGAGCATTGGCCGCGGCTACCGCATCTCGGATAACCCGCTGAGTTCCTGGCTGCTATTTCACACTCGCCCTTGATCAATCCCAATACCGATCCATGAGAATAATGAATCAATCGTTCAGATCAGATCGGCAGTGCTGCATGCATGTTACAACATCATTGTTAGCTTTATTAACATAACCATAGCCTACATTTATCTCTCTAACGTTAGGCTATCCATCTTACACCAGTCGGCCATTCGATAGCTGGAAGCGGTCAACGCCAACGTTGACTGAAAACACCCAAACTCAGTGTATCGTTTCATCTTCATGCTACACATCAACTCCTTTACATTGTATGTGAATAAATTCCTGTTATTCTAAAAATATCCCATTTCTGTCCATTCCTGGAAAAGGCTAATAATTGCTGTCAAATGATCACTCCAGTTTATCAACGTATCCCACTACCATTTCAACTATGCACAGGAGATTGTCTTATATATATATGTGTGTGTATGGAGCAATTGTTTTTAATGTCCGACTTTTGTCTGTGCTGTTCAGTAAATGTGCATCTGTCCTAATTTATTGTAGCCTATCTACTACACAACATGCATTCATACATTTATGAATCTTCCGCGGCGTGATCATTTCCAAACCAAATTGCGGGGGGGGGGGGGCATTAAAAGCATTACAAATTAGACATTAAAAGCATTTAAACGAAATGTGAAACAGCATGACAACATACATATTCCTTGATTATTTGTATGCTGTGTTGTCCCGTCTGAGTTTGTCCTGTTCGTGATTGGTCTCGTGTTCCCACTCGATAGGCTTGCACCTTGACGTTGGTGAGTGGGCTTTAAACCAAGACGGGCTGTATGTGTATGTGTGTATGTATGTGGTTTGTGTGTCATATTCTATTATTGAAATGTAATAACAGAAACAGTGTGCCTCCTCTTATCCTCACAGCTCAAGCCATTTTTAGGAGACCAGTTCACACCTCAACCAGACCTGCTGCTGTTTAGGACCTGCTTTAAGCCCTTTTTTGTGGTGTCCGTTTTCTGTGTTCTGTGTCAAGTAAGCCAACCCACCTTCAATGCAGTGTAGCCTCCACATTTGAATGGTTACAGCAGTCTTGTCGTCTACAAGCAACAGTCTCTGGCTTTGCATGGCAATTTATGTAGTATCATCCGAGTTCTACAAATGCTGTACTTTTTTGTACTGTAAGTAACCCCTCAATTATTCAATTTTACTGGGGAGCAGTGACCATAGCCTACTTGCCAACCCTCCTGACTTCCGCGGGAGATTCATAAATTTGAACTAGGTTGTGTAGTAGATAGGCTACAATAAATTAGGACAGATGCACATTTACTGAACAGCACAGACAAAAGTCGGACATTAAAAACAATTGCTCCATACACACATATATATATATATATATATATAATGTTTCACATTTCATTTTAATGCTTTTAATGTCTAATTTGTAATGCTTTTAATGCCCCCCCCCCCCGCAATTTGGTTTGGAAATGCTCCCTATTTCTGAGGTCCCAAGGTTGGTGAGTATGGCAAGCTATAAGCTATTAAAGGACTATGCTCGTTTTTGACAACCTGGACCTTATTTACGACATATTATAAGAAGTTTGACTCACCCAGATCACTTTTGTGTTGTTCGGAGGCCTGTAGAAGAAATTTAAAATCCAGCGCGAGCCAGTATATCCATGTAATGGCGGCGCACGGGGCATAGGGAATGCAGCTTCTCAAAATCCATTTTCGGCCGCTAAACGGTTGTTTTCATCAATCACATTGCATGAATCGACAGTTGATATTCCTCTACGCGAGCCATTCTTTCGGTTTTCAAATACGTGGTCTGTAGCCACTGTAATATGATCTTTACACGCCTCTCCCCCACTTGCTCCAGCACGCATGCGCACAGGCCAGCGCGCAGACTGGATATTCTCCCTCACATTCTCTGCGCTACGATCGTAGTTGGTGCCGAGAATATTGTCGTCGTCATTCGTCAGCAACAATCCGATCGTAGCGCAGAGAATGTGAGGGAGCATAGCCAGTGTAAAGATCATATTACAGTGGCTACAGACCACGTATTTGAAAACCGAAAGAATGGCTCGCGTAGAGGAATATCAACTATCGATTCATGCAATGTGATTGATGAAAACAACCGTTTAGCGGCCGAAAATGGATTTTGAGAAGCTGCATTCCCTTTGCCCCGTGCGCCGCCATTACATGGATATACTGGCTCGCGCTGGATTTTAAATTTCTTCTACAGGCCTCCGAACAACACAAAAGTGATCTGGGTGAGTCAAACTTCTTATAATATGTCGTAAATAAGGTCCAGGTTGTCAAAAACGAGCATAGTCCTTTAATACAAGCATACCGCTCAAAAAGGGCTTAATACATACAACAAACTGATCAGGCTAATCATTTTTTAATGAAAATGACCACAAGACAACCTCCTGTGCATAGTTGAAATGGTAGTGGGATACGGTGATAAACTGGAGTGATCATTTGACAGCAATTATTAGCCTTTTCCAGGAATGGACAGAAATGGGATATTTTTAGAATAACAGGAATTTATTCACATACAATGTAAAGGAGTTGATGTGTAGCATGAAGATGAAACGATACACTGAGTTTGGGTGTTTTCAGTCAACGTTGGCGTTGACCGCTTCCAGCTATCGAATGGCCGACTGGTGTAAGATGGATAGCCTAACGTTAGAGAGATAAATGTAGGCTATGGTTATGTTAATAAAGCTAACAATGATGTTGTAACATGCATGCAGCACTGCCGATCTGATCTGAACGATTGATTCATTATTACCATGGATCGGTATTGGGATTGATCAAGGGCGAATGTGAAATAGCAGCCACGAACTCAGCGGGTTTTCCGAGATGCGGTAGCCGCGGCCAGAGCTCCTGCTGGCGGGGAGTGAAGCTCTTCAACTCGCCGGTCACTGGCTCCCTGGAGGAATTTAGCCTGGCTGCAATAACGTTATCGCGAACGGAATGAATACCATCTACTAGCAAACAAAACATGTTCAATTATATTTAACCTGTTAAAACTAAGATGCCAGGATCAAAAAATAATTTCTCCAATTGATATATTTGACAAAAACAGGTTAATATGCAAGCCGGTTTTCATTGCTAAATCAAAGCGGGGAGAGCCGAGAGAGCCGGGAACGCGCGTCTACATTTCAGATAAATGTGAACTTTTTCGTGGACGCGCGTCGGCCAGAGAAGCTCAACTGCGCAAGTCAAAAGTCACCGGAAATAGCCAAGTGACTACAAATCTAGCCAAGATGGCGCGGTTCAATAGGCCTTCACTTTAGATTTCGAATCCTGGGGGCTTGACACACACACACACACTCTCTCCCTACTTGACGAGAACCTTTATTTTTTCCTGCGGGAAAACTCCTCCCACACTCGCACTGGAGTACAACATTACACTCTGCAGGTGCAGTGATCAGTCAGAGCTTGATAAAATGAGCAACACCAGTGAAGAGAGGACAGCCCAGGGGCCTCATTTATCATTGAGGTACGCCATATTTTACACGGTCTTTTTCGCGATTTCAGGCGTACGCCATTTTCCCCCCCCACATTGCGATCTATCAAGCCGAAAGGATGAAAATTTAGTCGCCTTTCTACACGCTTTTGTAGGACACCTCTCAGGTAGCCGTACCGATTTACACGGTTTCCTACACCCTTTTTGAACACAGGGGGAACTGGCGACGCAGGTGGTGCGTCGGTGAATTACAATGTTTGATGGAGAGAATAAGAGCGACAGTTCATGAACGCACAATCATGTAGGCTAATAGCCCAATTCAGCACCAACATATATCGCAATGCAAGATTAGACGTGTCCTCTAACCGGCTCATTAATGGTCCGATATGGATTTGTTCCCCAAACTGAACCTATGCGCTGTCCCAAACCTTTCCGCGCAATATGTCACACACTTAATGCAGGCACTCCATCAAACGCCAATAATTGACCAATTAGATTGTCATTAATATGTGATCATGTGCAGCTGTTTGCTGTTCGCTAGGCATATAAATGACAGTCCCCCTGTGCGTAAAGCAAGACAACATGAATCCTGCACTACTGGGACTACTGCTAGTCGAAAACGCACGCGGCGATGGTGGGAGGAGGAGGATTAGGAGGGAGCGGGTGTTCCGCGACCAACACGATCTGCTGGCCCATGATGATGACTGGTTAATAAGCCGATATAGACTACCAAGAGCCATGCTCTTGGAGCTATGTGCTGAACTGGGTCCAGCATTGGAACGGAGCACCCGGCGCACCCACGCAACATCCGTGCAGGTAGGCCTACGGACCACATACTATATAGAATAATGAGGCCAAGGCAGCACTCCCAAAAATAATGAAGAATGTGCTGTGAACATTTGGACATAATGAAGTGATGTAAATCTACTTGTTCTGGCACAGGTACTGACCACGCTGGGTTTCCTGGCAACCGGGACATACCAGCGGGAACTAGCCGACAGGTGTGTAATGTGTCTGATAACTCAACATTAGTTTGCTCATCCTTGGGACCGAAGCCCCTGCTGGGTATGATCTAATCCTGCTAAATATTTCCCCCATAGGTCTGGAATATCTCAGCCGTCACTGAGCGCCATCATGCCTGCAGTCTGGGATGGCATCCTCAGGATGCACGCTAGGTACATCAGGTTCCCTCACTCTGTGGAGGAGCAGGCCGACACCAAAAGGCGATTTGCAGCAATGGCCGGTCCCCCCAATGTGATTGGGGCCATTGACTGCACCCACATATTGATAAGGGCACCGTCCAATAATGAATACGTCTATGTGAATCGGAAAAATGTGCACACCATAAATGCCCAAATCATATGTGACGCCGACATGCTCATCACAGGTGTAGTGGCACGGTGGCCTGGCTCCACGCATGATTTGTTCATCCTGGCACACAGCAGGGTAGGGGCTAGACTTGAGGCAGGCACTGCGAGTGACGGCTGGCTTGTCGGTGAGTGCATATTCTAATATACATATTCAAACCTGATAAGAATGAGAACCAGTTCTGACTGATGATTCTGTCACCCACAGGTGACAGTGGCTACTACCTGAGGGAGTGGCTGCTGGTTCCCTTCCCGGCCCCTCAGAATGAGCAGGAGACCCAGTTCAATGGGGTACATGCCCGGACACGCAATGTCGTTGAGCGCGCCATCGGCGCGCCAGGGCCGATGGCGCTGCCTAGATTCGTCGGGTGGTAGACTCCTCTACCACCCGGCGAAAGTCTGTACCATCATCCGGGCATGTACCATCCTCCACAACGTGGCAGTACGGCGCGGAGTGCACCTCCCTCCGGGCCTCCTCCCACCCCAGAATGTGGACCCAGCCCCTCTGCCTCCTCCCCGTCATGAGGGGTACCAGCGGGGCCAAAGGGCCCGCGCTGAGGCAATGCAACACCTATGAACACCCGACAAGTAAGATTCACATTAACCATTTTATTGGGGGTTGGTGAGTGACTGTGTGAGGTGTGTGAGTGCGTTTGTGAGTGACTGTGTGAGGTCTGTAAGTGACTGTGTGAGGTCCGTGAGTGTGGAAGTGACTGACTGTGTGGGCCGTGACAGCATGTGTGAGTGTATGAAGTGCAGTGAGAATGTCCTGTTGGCCCTGGTGGAGTACTGTTGTGACCTCCACCAACTGCTGCACAACCGCCCCAATCCCTTCTGCCATGTCCCTCTGGGCCCCTAGGGTGTCCGTCTGGGCCTCCAGCACCGCGTCAGAGAGGAAGCCCAGACGGTCTTCCCCAGGGACAGGGACGCTGGCAGCAGGGACCGGGGCGCTGGAGCCAGAGGTGGAGGCGTGGACTGGGAAGTGGAGGCGTGGACCGGGCGGTGGAGGCGTGGACGTGGGCGGTGGAGGCGTGGACCGGGCGGTGGAGGCGTGGACCGGGCGGTGGAGACGGGGGCGGTGGAGGCGTGGACCGGGCGGTGTGGAGGTGGAGGCATGGACCAGGCGGTGGAGGACGCCATGCTGGAGACGGAGGCGCTGGAGGCACTGGTGGTGGAGATGGCACTGGAGGTGGAGGCACTGGAGGTCGCGGCCCTGGAGGTGGAGGCTGCAACCGGCGGGGGCACGACCGTCAGGTCCAGGACCACTGCAGACTCCCCCTCCTCTGAGTCCCACCCCACGTCAGAGTCTGGGAAAACAAGATTTCATTTAGTTGGGGTTTTTCTGTGAACCTTATTTTCCAAGACACCTTCTATGGTGAAGCCATATGAATTTGGTATGTTTGTCTGTTGGCAGCTAAATAAATGGTTAAGTGTGATTTACCGGGTTCGTCTGCAGTGACTGTCCTGTCCGACTCCTCCCCCTCGTCCGCCGGGACGACACCATCCGTGCATTCACAGCCTATGATCAACGCGATGGTGTCGTCCAACGGCGTGGGAGGGGGTGGTGCCGGGCCCCCACCGGTGCGCACTACTGCCTGCCTGTGGGCAGTAATGCGCTTCTTGGCCTCCCTCTGTAACAATGTTAGTGTTAACATTGCACTACAGACGTTGTGGAAGGAGGGTACACATGGGTATGAGATTAGATGTAGGCTATTACAGGAATGACACCCACCTTCAGGTCAGTCCACTTTTTCCTGACCTCTGTGGCACTCCTCCCTGTGGCGCCGGCCTCATTGACAGCCCTCACCACCTCCAACCACTCAGTGCGCTTGTTGGTGAGGCCGGGGCTATGGCTGATTAGATGGGAGAGTATTAATCTCCCATGGGGGACAATGTCTAATGTGGTCCAACATTATGAAGTGATCATCTGGGGTTATTGTTCCATGTTTGTGGTCCTAAATCAATCATAGCCGGCCACAGGATGTTGGGAATGTTTGCTTCCCTCACAGCCACATGTTACAGTATGTCCGTGTATGCCAAATCCTAGATGCACAAAACGTAGCTAAACTAGGCTACTAAGCTGTAGGAGCAAACAGACAAAGGTAGGCTATTAATACCTTTCGAAGAGGATTGCCTTCCTCGCGTGGACCTCACCAACTAGCACATGCATCTCTGTCTCTGAAAAGTTTCTCTTTTTCGCTCTTCGTTCCATGTTTCATTGTCCCACCTGGGTGCTCCACGCTAGCTTTTTAAGCCGGTTCCTTCCGGGAAACCACGTTTGGCCACTCATGGTTTTGACCATATATGGTTGGATTAGGGCGTGGCGAGGGCGGAACACGGGGCGCGTACGCTCTCTTCACCGCCACCGTCGGATTTTCTGTGGTGAATTTGGCGCAGCAGCGTGTACGCCATTTTTGATAGATCCGAAAAGCGTGTAAATATTCTCGTCGTACGCTACTTTTCGCATTTTCCTTGTTTTCGTCGTACGCCCTCTTTTACACCTGAATTTACACGTTCTTTGATAAATGAGGCCCCTGGGCTATCTGGAAAACATCCTTCATGACCACGACAGTGAAGTAGAGGAGAATGTCTCTGAAGATGAAGACCATCTTGAAGTCAATTCTGATGATATAGATTCTGTTTATGAATCATCAGATGAGGAAACTGGGAGGAATAGCAATGAGACATTCATGTCAAAAAATGGTGAACTACAGTGGTCCTCATCCCCCAATAGACACCAGGCAACGCTGTCAGCAGCAAACATAATAAAGGCAGTGCCAGGGCCCACCAGGATGGCAGTGACTCGTGTCACTGACATCAAGTCTGCTTTTGAGCTGGTAATTCCCAGTTCGGTACAGAAAATCATCCTAGAGATGACTAATTTGGAAGGGAGCCGTGTGTTTGGGGAGGAGTGGAAGGAGCTTGATGAAACGCATTTACATGCGTATTTGGGCCTCCTCATCCTGGGTGGGGTCTACAAGTCCAAGGATGAATCAACAGCCAGCCTGTGGGATGCAGACATTCGAGCCACAATGTCTCTGGGGACCTTTCACATTTTCTCCAGAGTAATCCGATTTGATAATCGTGAGACAAGAGCTGGCAGACGTGAGAGAGACAAGCTGGCAGCTATTAGGACAGTGTGGGACAAGTGGGTAGAGAGGCTTCCACTACTCTATAACCCAGGACCTAATGTCACAGTGGATGAAAGGCTGGTGGCATTCAGAGGTCGCTGCCCATTCAAGCAATACATGCCTTCCAAACCGGCAAAATATGGCATAAAAATATGGGCAGCATGTGATGCAAACTCCAGCTATGCACTGAACCTGCAAGTTTACACTGGAAAGCCGTATAGTATATAAAATAAAATAAGAAAATGTATGTTATGCAAAACTAATGTAATATCTAGGTTTTTGTGAAAAACGAGTGAATTATCCTAATTTGAACCATGATCTGTGAGAGGTGAATAACACAATATTTTTTTATTATTATTTTTTCACTAAATATTGGTTGAATTGATAGTAATAAGAGGTAAAAACAATGTTTATCTGAATTTTGAGGTTTCTGACAATTTTTGGATAATTAAATATGCACTGGGTTACATTGACCCGGGAATATTTTGGCTGTTACAGAAAAACGAATATGACAGGAGGGTTAACACGTTCGTTTCATAACTCAGCCTACACAGCTGATATCCGTCCCCTAATCATGACGAAGCTGCTGGTGACGGGCGATGTCACATTGTTTGCCTCTCTCTAATAGGCCAATTGAGGAAGTAGGCATAGTGGCGGACAGGGAAAAACGGTTCTTCTCCAAATCTACCAACAGTGCTAAATGCAATTTATGTAAACATTTAGTCGTGTCAAAGGGGGTAACATCAGAAACTCATGAACCATAAGTTTCAAATTCGGTAAATGAGAAGCAGTGCAGCGTGTTGGACTGCTTTAGCGACACGGCTAATGCTGGTGGCTTTGATAGGGTAACCAACGGCTATTCCGAAGGTCCGTTATTCCGAATATTGATTTCCATACATCGGAATAGCGGCCCTGGGTCCGCTATTCCGAAAACTAGACCGCTGACGACCGGTCAGAGGGTGTGTTTCAAACTGCCGGTTGCAATGTTAAAGGAGTAGTAAAGGGGAAATGCATGTTTAGCCCTGTTTTAAGGTTTAACATGTTTTTGAAAGATTTTTCAAGATGCCCACCCACATCCATTGTATGACCAAAATGGTGGTAGAGCAATTATCTATATAGTACTTACTACTCCAAGAAAACGATATAGCAGGCGAGAAATGTAGCATGCTACACTCGAGTCAGGTGACGGGAATGCGTGGGTTACTTCGTTACGCTGAGGCGAAAAGGCGTTCAGTTACCCAGACCTCAAACCTGTGGTTAGTTTATATTCTGGTTATATTCTGTCAAATATATCGTATATTTGACAGAATGGTGATTTGAAGGCAGGTACTCGGCCATGACAAACTCCACTATTAGCCGTGTTCTGGTACCGCAACAGGAGCATTCTGTTCTGGCCGCTCCTCTGCTATGGCTACGGTTTGTGGAGCTCTGTAGCCTGGCTGTACGATCGCGAAGTTGTGAACAGAATAAATATCACATACGAGCAAATGTAACCTACTCCGCTATAATGAAACTGTTAAAACTAAGATGCCTGGATAAAGATTTTTTTTTTCGAAAGGACATATTTCACAGAATCGTAATTTGATGGCAGGTACTTAACAATGCTAATGCACTGCTTACTGGCGTCGGCCATGACAGCTGTCCTGAAAATTTCACTGAACAGTGACGTACCATCCGGAATAGCATGCTCTGGACTTTGCTACGTTTTTCGCCGTTTTTTCTGACAATATAGCAGGCACATTTTTGAAGTAGCATGCTACTTCTCGCCTGCTATATAGCAAGTAGCAGGCATTTCGGACACGGCCCTAGTTGTATCAATGTTTTGATCTGAACCATTATATATGATCATAAGTAACCTTAAAACAGCGCTAAACATGCATTTTCCCTTAACTACTCCTTTAAATTCAGGTCTTAAAGCAGGAAAAAATCATGTGCCTGAATTTTTTTTTTAGAGAGGGGGGGGGGTGATCAATCGCATACCTTAGTATGGATATTCGGACACGGCCGTGGACAAGGCAAACAATAAGCACAACCAGGTTCTGTCCACCACATTTCACACAAGAGGAGCAATATTATAGAAATATGAACTATTGGCGTAACACAGTCGCTACAGGCAGGAAGGAAAAGCTGGAAAAATACTGCCTATCATTATCCTCCACATGAACACGAGTAGGCTAGATCATTGGGCTATTCTTATGGCGTGTAAAGCAATTGTAGCCTATATCAATATATCTTATTATTTCAGCTGCCACCCCTAGACTGGCAGTGGACGCTTAAATAAAGCAAATGTAGGCTATAGTTTTTAAGTTTCAGGTTGGAGTAACCTAGACAATGTGATAGTTTTTAAGTTTCAGGTTGGAGTAACCTAGACAATGTGATATCTCTATACAAGAGGAACTAAAAGATGCTATTAAGATGGAAAAAGTGGCATTGGTGCCATCACAATTCAATTAAAATGTAGTCTACTTCTCTTTGTTCCTAGGAACAGGAGGCTAGTCTAATAAATCATCATTAAAGACTTTTTTTTAAATTAGTGTTTTTACTTGGTTCTCCGCATCACCCACAGCCTACACGAAACTGCATTTCATATGATATCGGGGAAAGCCAAAAAGGGTTTGTTGGTTGTAAAAAGTGTTCTTAAGAAGCTCTCACTGTTTGTGCCCTGCAGATTATTTTTTAATTCGCACACTGAAGTTCGATATAGAATCTTAACGTCCATATGCCTTTTTCCAAGTGAATTGATCGGGTAGCGGGCAGTGCTTCATACGTTTTGATCCTTAATCTGGAATATAACCTGCCCCGGTGCAGGTTAGCTCGGCAGCATAAATTACCGTGTCGATATAGCACGGTGAAAAGTGAACCACCTTCGTGTTACGGATAAACCAGCCTTGAACCTGAAGTTATCGCACTAACCCCGTAATCCTGTTTCATAGTACAGGGCCCTGGCATCCATCCTCCAGAGCTAGCTGCTAGCCAACGTCAGAGATTTTATATAGAGAATATTTGCTAATGTCAACTCGGAGCTTCCTCGAGTGTCGCGCGTTGTCTAACCTGACTGAATGAGAGACTACGAAAACATGTTTAAGGCCCGCCCTACTCTGCCTCTGATTGGCTAGAACTCCTTCGTTATCTTGAGTCATGCGATTATACCATTGGTAGTTGGAACTATCCCTTCGCTTTGCTTTAAAACAACGGGGAAAAAAATCCTGCACCAGAATATTCCTGCGCCGGAATTCCGGCACCGTGCCGGAGAACTTTAAGCCCTGTTTAAGTTCCATCGGAAACTAATTAGCGCAGAGTGGAAGTGGCTTATAACACCCTCGGTAGCGAGTCTGCACAGCTGTGTTTATTGTCCGAAATGGAAAATGCGCCGTACAAATTTAAGTTCCTCACAAATTTTACGACATTTGCATTGTATTTCGCATTGGTAGATTACAGATGTGGGAAGTTAGAAATGTCACATGCTGCAGCATTTCACCTTCGCGGTATTTGGCAGGGAAATCCCGTTGGAAATCTCGTGGGATTTCAGATGGGTGTTAATTTGTTTTAGTGATGCACCACCGCCAGGTGGCGTCTGAGTAGATTTAGCACGCTGTGCTCAGTGTTTTTCTCCTATAGTCTACGAATGAAGCATCATTAAATTTCACATTCTTTAATTTAAATGCTATGTTGTAAAGCACTTTGAGCTGAATTTATCTGTATGAAAGGTGCTATACAAATAACGTTTAATTGTTATTATTACCTTGTTCTCAAACACATGTTTTCTCCATCTGGATGTAATTTAATTATTACGAACACCTATATCTAGGCCTACAGTAGCCTATCTATCTCGGTAACTGACGTCGGGTCAAGACGTGGTGGCTGTTAGGTCAAATGCGCAAAATAACAGTATTGTAAATATATTTGTTAGTAAAGATGTGGTGAACGTGGGGGTTTTGCGTTTTGTTTCTGGAACGCATTCAACTGGTAGGCTACTCGTAAACCCCGGAAGTTAATTTGAAGACGGGGCACCAGCTAATGTAGCCAAGTCTGAGCGCAGTAGGCTATATGGCTTCAGCACGATACAAAGAAAAAATAAGCGACTTGTGGATCCATACAAAACTTGACACAGTCGCCATGAGTAAAGATCACTCATTGCCAATCATATCCGGACATTAACTATCTTGTGCATAGATAGCGGCAGGTTTGACAGTGAGTGCACAATATCACATGCACAATATACACAATATTTTGTTATTTGAATGATCTTGAATATATATATATTCAAGATCATTCAAATAAGAAAATATTGTGTATGTTTTTATTTATTTATACCGGCCGCCAGCCGTTCAATGAACGGCTATAGGGAATGCGCAGTTTCGCGCTGGCTACAGCCTATTATATGCACAGTTTCGCGCTATGTAGGCCATTATAAATAAGCATTATTCATTGGGGGAGCTTGGACTCGCTGGGGACTGGTGGAGAGAAGCAGAGCCTCCCCAGACGCGACATCCTCCAGTTGGCTGAAGAGCTGCGCGCTCTGGCGTCCAAACAGCCACCGGCGGCGTCCAAACAGCCACCGGCGGCGCCCCTCGCAGTGTCCACAGAAGAATACCCCCACCAAAATACCTGCATGGTGAAGACAAGCTGCAGCAAGAACAGAACTGTCTACCAATGCATGAAGTGCACCTAGCTGTCTGTGAGAGGCTATAGCAGAGGATATGTGCGAAGTGTATTTGAGCTGCCGCCTCAACCGTGCGTAAGAGCAGAGCGCATCAACTCGTGTATAGCTACAACTAGTAGGCCATGGCCATTAAAACGGCTTATTGTTTTATCATATATCAACTAGATAATTCGATAATAATGAGTAGCCTAGTAGGCTATAAAAGGAATTCAATAGGGCCTAATAAGCCTTAAGTTGTAGCCTAGGCTACAGTACAATCACAAGATGCATAGGCCTAGCCTACCGTAAAAAGCGTTGCGTTCTCATAGGCCCATATTAACTTGGATAATTATTAATTATGCTCAGGTCATATAATATCCGTTGAAAATAATTCCCTCTAAGCAGAATTTGAATTGTATTAAAATAAGCTAAAATTAAATTTCCACATATTCTGATTCCTTCTAGTCCTATATAAAAAAAAAATGTTTTTTAATGTGTAGCCTAGGCTATAGGCTTCTGCGATGAACAAAACAGCCACAATGTAGCCTGCTTAGCGAGCGAGAGGGCAGTCTACCCTAAAGTGTAGGCTATAGCCTAACCATAATGTAATATATCTGTACATGCATTGTGGTATGTCTTTATATAGCCCAGCCTGCCTATCAATTGTTTCTCAATAAACAGTTATGCCATCCTCTGAGTCCGAATAAGCAGGCTAATAAGACCGGCAGCTATAAATGCCTTCCCAATCAATGAGACATGGTTGTAAAAATGATGTTTTATTGATGAAAAGGGTAAAACTGAAAAACATGTTAAGAGCCATTGCATTGATCGATGTAGTCCGTTCAAATAGGCATCAAAAGATGAAGTAGGCCCATTTAAAATGACCAATTACAACTTCAAATCCCTTCTAATCTTGGCCTTTGATAGGGTTTTTCCCCGCCCTACTGCCAATTATATCCGGTATTAACTATCTTGTGCATACAGAGCACAAACAATGAAACAAATATATTTCCTCCCTGTCTGTCTGTGGCATTCGCTACCAGCAAACACTTAAAATACAGGTCCTCAATTTATTTAGATTAGACTAGCCTATCCAACTGGACCACTCCAATGAATGTTGAACGTAGCCTACTTTTATTCTTTAGGTTTTAGAGAACAGGCCTACAATGTCCACACATGCATGCGCCATCTGACTAGCTCGCCACTCGCCAGCGAACCTGGACTAGACTATTGTAACCCCCCCCCCAAGAAAAAAATATTTTATATTCAAATAAACTGGATGAACCGGTTTCCTAGCCCTGGATCGTGGGGAGGGGGGTAGCCTATGTTAGCGGGTGCTTTGCCATGACCGGCGAATTCCCTAGTTTGATTGATAGATGGATGGATTTAACGTCCAAAGTAGATTGTGCAAGTATTGTATAGGCCAATGTGTAAGAGATGAATGGTTGTAACCATGAACTCAGCCAGAGGTAGGCCCTAGCTACTGTAAATTATCAGCATTATCACCAGTCTCAATTTATGAAGAGGATCGGCGACATGGGGTGACCCTGCTTGACACCCACGCGCATTTCGATGGGGGCGGAGACTCCACCCGCAACCCTTACTCGCGTTACCGAGTCCATGTAGGAGTGCCTCACGCACTCCACAACATGGCTGTCCAATCCCCTCTGCCTCAAAGCACTCACCAGGTGCTCATGAGAGACAGTGTCGAAGGCTTTCGCAAAGTCGATCAGCACAACAGCTAGCCCAGCACGCCACGCTCTACTCTGTTTGATTAATCCATCAAGGACCATCAGGTTTTCAGAGCAGCCAGGGCATACAAACCCCCGCTGGCGCGCATGTGTCCCACAGGCTTTGGTAAGCCTCACCGTGAGGATGCGCGAGTAGAGACGGAGAAGCATGGATCCGATGGTGATGCCGATGGTGATGGGACGCCAATTCGATACCAGCTTAAGTTCCATCGGATCCAATGACTTCGGCAGCAGTGTCGTCCGAGACTCCTTGATCGCCCTCGGTAGGATACCTGAGACAAACCATGCGTTGAACATAGCTGCGAGATGCCTTCCGCTGGGATCCCATTCGCCAAGCGCCCTGGATCCGATGCCGTCAGGACCCGCAGCAGAGGAAGGGTTGATTCTCTTGAGGTTTTCGCATACCTCGGAGGCTGAGATGAGCGAATAGAACCACCTGTTTTCTGCCGGCGCCTCAACAAGGAACTGACCGAGCCCACAGAACGGCCTCGCAGTGCCCCAACTATCAGAGAAAACCGAAGTAATCTCCGACAGCGGGACCCCACAGGGACCGCTCACCTTACCGTCCAGAAGAAGAGTGGCCAGTTTGGGGCGGCAGCCTTTCGAACATCCGCTGATGCCGAAGGTAACTACCCCTCTTTGTCATCTGACTCCCAGACCGCATGGATGTGTGCCCGCGCTCCCCGCCAGACGCCGACCTACTTGTAAGTGGCTCCGTCGCACCCAGCTCCCGAAGAAGCTCCAGCGCTGAAGACTCCACCAGGATAGGATCCCTGATGACGCCCCTCAGAGAGAAGGTGGAAAGGCCGAGTCGGAATACCACATCATCCCCCTCCGCGACCGCATCAAGGAGTCTCTGCCTTACTCCTGCAACAGGGGGCGGTGTGCTTCCTGGGCGTGACAACCTCCTGACCAGGTCAGTCCAATCGGTGGTCACACCAGCCAATCCACTGTTCCCAAACTTCCGATCCAGCGGTCTCCTTTTCCTCCCCAGCCGACGCATCTCTCCCACTGGCTCAGCCTGACAAAGGTCGGCGAATTGACTCCGAGAGAGACCAGCTGCCCGTCCCATCTTTTCCCGGCGATAAAGATCTGTGTGGGCATGCCGCTTGTGTTGTGATCTGCGGACCCCAGTACCGAATGATCGGTGACGAAATTCGCAAGCGAATTTTTCGGGCGCACTGACCCTTGCCGGTCCCTTGCACTTCGGGACATGACAAGAAATCGAGTGGCTACTGGGGCTAGCAACTCCCAGAAGCTCGCACCCGTTTGTTCCCCCGACGACTGGGCTGGACCGTGTTCCCACTGCATCCTGCCTCATCGAAAGGATCACTCCGCCCAAGCCTCTGCCCACCGAAAGGCACCTCGTTTGGGATTAACACCCCAAGCCGCTGGCCAGCGTGCAGGAGGCATTGGGCGACCCTTCGGGAGATGTAACGGGCTGTGGCGGCAACACGCTGGGCAGATCCCCTCTCATCAGCCCCAGCATTAATTCTCCACCACTTGCGAGTGGCTCAGGAAGCGACCCCCCAACCGCAACGACCTTAGGGGGGGAGGCTACCGAGACCAGATGACCCATGGAGAGCTTACGCTTCCTGGACAGGCTCAGTCTGCTGAGTCTGCTAACCGTCAAATCCTGTTTCGGCCAAGCCGTTCCCATGGCAGTTATTCCCTTCTTGTAATCAGTGGAACTAACCGGACCACCACTGATGGGGGCGCGTTCATCCTCCGTGCAACTCTCACCCCCTAGAGTTGCCGGGACCCCGTTAGATGGTCTTTCGTTCCCGGTGCGGCGGGTCTGACCAACACCGGGCGGAGCGTCACTTACTGCCAGACGACCCCCGCTTCTTAGGGTCGCCGGAGTGGCCGATATCTCGTTTATCATATCCATATCTCGTCCAAAAAACATCTTACGGCCATGCCACCCTGGCATGAAGGTTATACGCTATGTTTCAGGAAGGGCCATAGGTCCTTGCCGAACCCACCCAAAACCGCGCGCGCACCTCTCCTACCCGAACGCACCTCGAGACCACACGCGTAGCACGGAAGCAAGCGAACACAAGTGTCCACCGGCAACCGCGCCCGCACATGCGGAGACGAGGGCGCCTCCCCCTCTCCGAGGACGGCGGGGGAAGGTAGGAGAGGCCGAATCTCTGCCTCGCTCGGAAAACGCGGCCGGAGCCTACGAAAGGGCGGCCCGGACGACTGGAGGCGAACCCGCGATTGAGAGGAACCATCCGACCGACCGTATGCTATAAAAGCTGGCCGGGCGGAAGCCCTCCCAAGGCGGATCACGTTTGCCAATCGGTCCAAAGGCAAGGAACTTCCTAACCCTTTCCTAAGCACCACCGTGACCGAACCGCTCTCCCTCGTACTTCTCGTACGGTTCTGACTTCTCCATCTTTCCAGTGGACGAACCGGGGGCGACCGGGAGGTTTTGCGGTCCGCCGACAAAGGGGAGGCATCCCCGAATCTGCCCGCGGAAACAGAAACAAAGGACCACCGCCGCTGTCGGAAGGAGCCATGGGGCAGACGCCCACCCTCGAGCGAGACGGTGCGGTGTACGGGGTTACGACGCAGTGCCCGAGCGTAAGGCACCCGCCTCGGGGGTGAGGACGTAGCCCGTGGGCCTCCTCTTCCGTCCCCCCACTGAGTCCAGAGCATGCTATTCCGGATGGTACGTCACTGTTCAGTGAAATTTTCAGGACAGCTGTCATGGCCGACGCCAGTAAGCAGTGCATTAGCATTGTTAAGTACCTGCCATCAAATTACGATTCTGTGAAATATGTCCTTTCGAAAAATTATTTCTTTATCCAGGCATCTTAGTTTTAACAGTTTCATTATAGCGGAGTAGGTTATATTTGCTCGTATGTGATATTTATTCTGTTCACAACTTCGCGATCGTACAGCCAGGCTACAGAGCTCCACAAACCCTCTCTACAAGAAGAGCCAGAGCCGCCTGTTCTTCCTGAGGAGACTGCGGTCCTTTAATGTCTGCAGCAAAATGCTGCAGATGTTTTACAGCTCCGTGGTGGCCGGCGCCCTCTTGTACGGCGTTGTTTGCTGGGGAGGAGCCATCAAGGACAAGGAGGCGGGCCGGCTCACTAAGGTGATCAAAAAAGCCGGCTCGATCCTCGGTCTGCAGTTGGACTCACTGGTGGAGGTGGCTGAGAGGAGGACCCTGAAGAAGGTTCTATCAATCATGGACAACCCACAGCACCCACTACACCAGTCACTGATGGCACACAGGAGCACTTTCAGTAACAGACTCACCACCATGCACTGCACCACAGAACGCTCGAGGAAGTCCTTCCTCCCAACAGCCATTAGACTATTCAACTCCACACAATCTGGGCGTGGCCACAGGGATTGCACTTATTAATAATGCACCATTATGATACTATGGTTTTTAACTGGAGATCACTTGGTGTACAACACATCCATTGTTTTTAACAACGTACATGTCTGATGTTTTTGGTCTGTCCTTATCTTGTATGTTTCTATATGTGTATTGTTGTCTTGTGTTGTTTTTATGGCTTTATGAGCTACGTGGCATTTTAATTTCCTTCGGGATAAATAAAGTGAATCAAATCAAATCAAATCAAATCAAAAACCGTAGCCATAGCAGAGGAGCGGCCGGAACAGAATGCTGCTGTTGCGGTACCGGAACACGGCTAATAGCGGAGTTTGTCATGGCCGAGTACCTGCCATCAAATCACCATTCTGTCAAATATACGATATATTTGACAGAATCTAAACTAACCACAGGTTCGAGGTCTGGGTAACTGAACGCCTTTTCGCCTCAGCATAACGACGTAACCCACGCATTCCCGTCACCTGACTCGAGTGTAGCATGCTATATTTCTCGCCTGCTATATCGTTTTCTTGGAGTAGTAGGTACTATATAGCATGCTACTTCTCGCCTGCTATGTAGCAGGTAGCAGGCATTTCGGACACAGCCTAGCACTTTTGAGAAAGTCTGATAATTGCTCTACCACCATTTTGGTCATACAATGGATGTGGGTGGGCATCTTGAAAAAACATGTTAAACCTTAAAACAGGGCTAAACATGCATTTTCCCTTTACTACTCCTTTAACATTGCAACCGGCAGTTTGAAACACATGCTCTGACCGGTCGTCAGCGGTCTAGTTTTCGGAATAGCGGACCCCTTTTTATTTATTTACCAAGGGCAGCTATTCCGATGTATGGAAATCAATATTCGGAATAACGGACCTTCGGAATAGCCGTTGGTTACCCTATCAAAGCCACCAGCATTAGCATTAGCCGTGTCGCTAAAGCAGTCCAACACGCTTCACTGCTTCTCATTAACCGAATTTGAAATTTATGGTTCATGAGTTTCTGATGTTACCCCCTTTAAACACAACTAAATGTTTACATAAATTGCATTTAGCACTCTTGGTAGATTTGGAGAAGAACTGTTTTTCCCTGTCCGCCACTATGCCTACTTCCTCAATTGGCCTATTAGAGAGAGGCAAACAATGTGACATCATCGCCTGTCACCAGCAGGTCATGATTAGGGGACGGATATCAGCTGTGTAGGCTGAGTTATGAAACGAACGTGTTAAATACCGATAGCAGCACCGTTTGTCCATGAGCTTATCGATATTTCGGTACTGACCCAATGACGTACCGGTTACCTGTCGTTATTCCGAAATGTCTTTATTCCGAAGGTTCGCTATTCCGAAAAAGCTCAGAAAGGTCGCTATTCTGAAAAAGCTCTAACCCTACTAACACAGTGGGTTGCAGCAACATTGCACATAAGTTGTAGTTTGGTAAGTTGCAACATTCAGGCGATGTTGTGACAACGTCCATCTATGGTCGAAAATAACTTACCCTCCTTAGACTTTATGGCAACGTTGCTGTAACTGTGAAAACGGTGGTGCCTACAACTACAATTAAATAACGTGGCAGTGATGTTGTATTACAGTCCTGTAGGGAGGGAAAGTGAAAACATGTGCCCCTAGTGGATTTATTCCTATCGGAGAGGAGTTTCAATGTAGTAAACTCCATTGACCGGATTTTCTAATAATTGCTACAAAGCCATTTCGGTTAAGTAAACAAAACAAGAACTTGTGAGTGTGTTTACAGTGATAACCTACTAACCGGGATCATTTCAAACAGTATTTCACCTTCTTTCAAATTTTCGAAATTGCAGACAAATATTTTCATAAATCGGATTGTGATTGAAAATCAACTATGATAACCAGAATCAATCAAGTTTGTCTCCAAGTATTTGCCGTTTAAGGCATTCTACTAACTTTTCGGTGTCAACCAAGATATAATTTTTCAAAAGACATGTCTGAGAAATCCCATTCATTCTCTCAGCATTAGGAACGCTACCACTATGGGGCGATGAGATTACTTTCCCTCCCTATAGACCTTTTACAGCCATCGGCAGAAGTTTGCGCGCACATTCTTGAAACGGCAGCAGGGGAAGACAGACGGATTCAGAACAAGGAACCCTAACCCAGAGCAGTATTTTAGTGCAAATAGATTTTATATGCCATCAAGATGTCTGGCTGTTGCGTCTACGTGTGTACAAATCGGCGCTCTAGTGGATTGAAACTGTATTCGATTCCTAACGTATTCGATTCGATTCGGCCCTAACCGGCGAACACTTTGGGGCTAAGGAGCGGCATATAGATCCCGGTATACTCCATTCAGCTACTGCGCCGCCCCTCTCCCCGAACCATATCGGTACCAAATCAAGTCCCTAACCGGCCAACAGTGATTGAAACCTTATCAACACCTTACATGGATGTTCACGACGCCTTAATGGTTCGGTAATGGAAAACTCGAACCGGGTATGGCAATCGTGTTTTAGTCTAGATTAGGCATGCTAGATTAGGCACCTCAACATACTACCCGATCGACAGCGCTGTGTGAACAAGTCGAGGTTCACAACGCAGGGCAACAACCGACGCTAACAGAAAAACCGGCCAACACTCATTGAACCCGTGTTTAAGAAAACCGGCCGCGCCTTAGGATCGGGCCAACTGGGACGGCCTCTCAAGGTGGATCCAGCCGATGCCCTGAGCAGAAGTCTTTCAGGCCTCTGTCGAGAGTCGGCGAACGCCCATCAATACCGGCCAAACGAATGGGAACCTTAGAACGCTTCAACAGGAAACCGGCCTAGACCCAGAGTCAGACGCTTAGCTCGTCCAACTCCTCAGTCCCGAGGTCAAATGGCCTAGTGAAATCGCCCAATACATCCAGAGAGTACAGGACGACCCTTCGGCTCACCAGCCTCGCAAACTGTCCCATCCTCGTTCTGGACAACCCTAACTCAGACAACAGGCGGAAGTTCGATCCGGGCCATTTGCCTCTGGCCCCCATCGGGAAACCAAAGTAGCGCACACTCCTCACCGCACCCAGCTGTTTCAGGATCTCTCTTGTGAGGGGAGAGTAGTACTCTACCTTTTCCTTCCTAGCATCCTCCAATGTCTCGGAGGACACCTCGTAGCCTACCGTGACGTCGACCACTAACGCCAAGTCGGCTTTCGTGAACACCAGGTCGGGAACGCGCAGCTCCCCGGAAGAGGAGCGTACACGAAACTCCCTGGCGACCTTCCAGCCGGCTCGAGTGGCTTCATCCGCCAAGAGGTCACACACTTTGTTGTGTCTTCTGATCCGACTAGACTGCACAGAAGGACACGTTCCCAGGATGTGTGAACAGGTTTTGCTCGGTCCTTGGCATCGGCGACAGGTACTGATAACCTCCGGCCTACCTCTCGCCAACGCCTCCAGGGTCGGATACACGTTGGCCCTGAGCTGAAGCCCAGCAATATACTGGGCCTCCCGAGAACCCCATCTGTGTGGGGCACGAAAGCCAGCAATTACTGAAACTATCATCCTCAAAGACCTCGATGCCCGACCCCTGGGTCGTTAACCCGCACCAGGACCTAAACGATTCCTGCCGCCAGTCACACAGGACTGGACACCTCGGCCGCATTGGCTCAGTGGTTGGATTTGCAGCTTAGGCGTTCCCCCCTACACCTGATATCCCGAGGGAGGGCGCCGTCCCCTTGCGACCACCTGCCTTCGACCATAGACTCTCGAAGTGCGATACGCTCACCGTTGCTAGCGTGGCCACCCGCGTCAGTTCATCTTCCGATGAACCTAGGCGGATGAGCCGACGGATTTGGACTGAAGGGATGAAGCGGGCTAGCTGAGCGATCCCCAGGCCGCCGTCCCGCGGCCTGGAGTACAGAAGCCCGTCACAAGTGCACAGCGGGAGGTGTAACCACCCCTTCACTGCACACCTGATCAACCCATCCACCTGCCCGAGGACTGTGACACCCGCCCCGCCGTGATCCAGCTGGAAGACCAGCCTCGGGATAGCATATACCTTGAACATCTGGACCTTCTGAGAAGGCTTTAGCGCCGCGCGCCCGATCTTGCCGATCCAGTCACGGACCAACGCCATCGGTTCTGTGAAACTTAAGCCTGTCCGTGGGTTCACTATCATCCCGAGATACTTTGCAGATTCCTCGGGGCCGATCAGGTGGAGGGGCTCTCCGCACACCTTCCAAGGCGTGCAGACGTTCTCAACGATTGCCCCATCCACCCTCTGGATTAGGAACCCGTGACACTTCTTGGGTTGCACGCGCATCCCAGTCAACTGGCAGAAAGTTTCAAGAATAGCGATGTTCTTCGACATACCCATCCACGAGCTGCTAACCAACACCAAATCATCGGCGAAAGCGAGCGCTGTCACTGAATGGCCCTCGAGAGTGGCGCCCTCACCCGCTCGTTCGAGTGCGTGAATCACGGGATCCAGCGCCAGATTAAAGAGGATCGGAGACATGGGGTCACCCTGCTTGACACCCACGCGCATTTCAATAGGGACGGAGACGCCCCCAGCAACCCTCACTCGCGTCACCGAGTCCACATAGGAGTGCTCTACGCACCCCACAACATGGCCGTCCAATCCCCTCTGTCTCAATGCACTCACCAGGTGCTCGTGAGAGACAGTGTCAAAGGCTTTCGCAAAGTCGATCAGCACGACAGCCAGCCCAGCACGCCTCGCTCTACTCTGTTTGATTAATCCCTCAAGGATCATCAGGTTTTCAGAGCAGCCAGGGGAGCATACAAACCCCCTCTGGCGCGCATGTGTCCCACAGGCTTTGGTAAGCCTTACCGTGAGGATGCGCGAGTACAGGCGGAGAAGCATGGATCCGATGGTGATTGGACGCCAATTCGATACCAACTTAAGTTCCACCGGATCCGATGACTTCGGCAGCAACGTCGTCCGAGACTCCTTGATCGCCTTTGGCAGGATTCCTGTGACGAACCATGCGTTGAACACGGCCGCGAGACGTCTTCCGCTGGGATCCCATTTGCCAAGCGCCCTGGATCCGATACCATCGGGACCCGCAGCAGAACGAGGGTTGATTCTCTCGAGGTTTTCGCGTACCTCGGAGGCCGAGATGAGCGAATAGAACCACCTGTTTTCAGCCGGCGCCTCAACAAGGAACTGACCGAGTCCACCGAACGGTCTCGCAGTGCCCCAACTATCAGAGAAAACCGAAGTAATCTCTGACAGCGGGACCCCACAGGGACCGCTCACCTCGCCGTCCAGAAGAAGAGTGGCCAGTTTGGGGCGGCAGTTCTCGAACATCCTCTGATGCCGAAGGTAACCACCCCTCTTTGTCACCCGACCCCCAGACCGCAAGGCTGTGTGCCCGCGCTCCCCGCCAGATGCCGATCTACTTGTAGGCGGTTCCTTCGCACCCAGCTCCCGAAGCAGCTCCAGCGCTGAAGACTCCACCAGGATAGGATTCCCGATGACGCCCCTCAGAGAGAAGGTGGAAAGGCCTAGTTGGAAAACCACATCATCCCCCTCCGCGACCGCCTCAAGGAGCATCTGCCTAACTCCCGCAACAGGGGGTGGTGTGCTTCCCGGGCGTGACAACCTCCTGACCAGGTCAGTCCAATCGGTGGTCACGCCCGCCAATCCACTGTTCCCAAACTTCCGATCCAGCCGCCTTCTTTTCCTCACCTGTTCTTTGGTCCCGCCGTGGTGAAGCTGAGCCGCAATCTGCTCAAAAGAGACAGCAGCGGACACAGCCACAGCCGACGGCTGACGCATCTCCTCCACTGGCTCAGCCCGGCGATAAAGATCCGCGTGAGCATGCCGCTTGTGTTGTGATCTGCCGACCCCAGTACCGAATGAACGGTGACAAAATTCGCAAGCGAATTTATCGGGCGCACTGACCTCTGCCGGTCCCTTGCACTTCGGGACATGACAAGAGATCGAGTGGCTACTGGGGCTAGTTCGACCACATTCACGACATTGGTATAATACCGGGACCGCCGCATGGCAGGCGGAGAAGTGCGACTTCAACCTGCCGACGGTCCCAATAACCTTCCCACACATTTCGCAACACGGGTCAAAGACAGGTATAACAAGCCGGTATGGAGTAGTGGTAGGATCCCCCCTCGCGGGGTACAGAACGGGCTGGGAGGGCAGCACGCCAGTATCTCCGGCCGGGTCCGTGTTCCCGGCATCTGGCCTTGATTCGCCGCTCCCGGTGAGGGTCGCTAGCACTGTCGCACCATCCGCATCGGCCTTAGGGTTTGAGCGTGCAGCGACAAGCTGAATCTTCTTGGAATGTTTGGGTTGTCTAGGCAGACCCAGCTTGTCTGGTCCATCCCTTGGAAGAGCGCAACTCCCAGAAACCCGCACCCGTTCTTTCCCCCGACGACCGGGCTGGACAGTGTCTCCACTGCATCCTGCCCCATCGAAAGGATCATCCCGCCCAAGCCTCTGCCCACCGAAAGGCACCTCACTTGGGATTGACACCCCAAGCCGCCGGCCAGTGGCCAACAGAGGCGCCAGCGTGCAGGAGGCATTGGGCGACCCTTCGGGAGATGTAACGGGCTGTGGCGGCAACACGCTGGGCAGATCCCCTCTCATCAGCCCCAGCATTAATTCTCCACCACTTGCGAGTGGCTCAGGAAGCGACCCCCCAACCGCAACGACCTTAGGGGGGGAGGCTACCGAGACCAGATGACCCATGGAGAGCTTACGCTTCCTGGACAGGCTCAGTCTGCTGAGTCTGCTAACCGTCAAATCCTGTTTCGGCCAAGCCGTTCCCATGGCAGTTATTCCCTTCTTGTAATCAGTGGAACTAACCGGACCACCACTGATGGGGGCGCGTTCATCCTCCGTGCAACTCTCACCCCCTAGAGTTGCCGGGACCCCGTTAGATGGTCTTTCGTTCCCGGTGCGGCGGGTCTGACCAACACCGGGCGGAGCGTCACTTACTGCCAGACGACCCCCGCTTCTTAGGGTCGCCGGAGTGGCCGATATCTCGTTTATCATATCCATATCTCGTCCAAAAAACATCTTACGGCCATGCCACCCTGGCATGAAGGTTATACGCTATGTTTCAGGAAGGGCCATAGGTCCTTGCCGAACCCACCCAAAACCGTGCGCGCACCTCTCCTACCCGAACGCACCTCGAGACCACACGCGTAGCACGGAAGCAAGCGAACACAAGTGTCCACCGGCAACCGCGCCCGCACATGCGGAGACGAGGGCGCCTCCCCCTCTCCGAGGACGGCGGGGGAAGGTAGGAGAGGCCGAATCTCTGCCTCGCTCGGAAAACGCGGCCGGAGCCTACGAAAGGGCGGCCCGGACGACTGGAGGCGAACCCGCGATTGAGAGGAACCATCCGACCGACCGTATGCTATAAAAGCTGGCCGGGCGGAAGCCCTCCCAAGGCGGATCACGTTTGCCAATCGGTCCAAAGGCAAGGAACTTCCTAACCCTTTCCTAAGCACCACCGTGACCGAACCGCTCTCCCTCGTACTTCTCGTACGGTTCTGACTTCTCCATCTTTCCAGTGGACGAACCGGGGGCGACCGGGAGGTTTTGCGGTCCGCCGACAAAGGGGAGGCATCCCCGAATCTGCCCGCGGAAACAGAAACAAAGGACCACCGCCGCTGTCGGAAGGAGCCATGGGGCAGACGCCCACCCTCGAGCGAGACGGTGCGGTGTACGGGGTTACGACGCAGTGCCCGAGCGTAAGGCACCCGCCTCGGGGGTGAGGACGTAGCCCGTGGGCCTCCTCTTCCGTCCCCCCACTGAGTCCAGAGCATGCTATTCCGGATGGTACGTCACTGTTCAGTGAAATTTTCAGGACAGCTGTCATGGCCGACGCCAGTAAGCAGTGCATTAGCATTGTTAAGTACCTGCCATCAAATTACGATTCTGTGAAATATGTCCTTTCGAAAAATTATTTCTTTATCCAGGCATCTTAGTTTTAACAGTTTCATTATAGCGGAGTAGGTTATATTTGCTCGTATGTGATATTTATTCTGTTCACAACTTCGCGATCGTACAGCCAGGCTACAGAGCTCCACAAACCGTAGCCATAGCAGAGGAGCGGCCGGAACAGAATGCTGCTGTTGCGGTACCGGAACACGGCTAATAGCGGAGTTTGTCATGGCCGAGTACCTGCCATCAAATCACCATTCTGTCAAATATACGATATATTTGACAGAATCTAAACTAACCACAGGTTCGAGGTCTGGGTAACTGAACGCCTTTTCGCCTCAGCATAACGACGTAACCCACGCATTCCCGTCACCTGACTCGAGTGTAGCATGCTATATTTCTCGCCTGCTATATCGTTTTCTTGGAGTAGTAGGTACTATATAGCATGCTACTTCTCGCCTGCTATGTAGCAGGTAGCAGGCATTTCGGACACAGCCTAGCACTTTTGAGAAAGTCTGATAATTGCTCTACCACCATTTTGGTCATACAATGGATGTGGGTGGGCATCTTGAAAAAACATGTTAAACCTTAAAACAGGGCTAAACATGCATTTTCCCTTTACTACTCCTTTAACATTGCAACCGGCAGTTTGAAACACATGCTCTGACCGGTCGTCAGCGGTCTAGTTTTCGGAATAGCGGACCCCTTTTTATTTATTTACCAAGGGCAGCTATTCCGATGTATGGAAATCAATATTCGGAATAACGGACCTTCGGAATAGCCGTTGGTTACCCTATCAAAGCCACCAGCATTAGCATTAGCCGTGTCGCTAAAGCAGTCCAACACGCTTCACTGCTTCTCATTAACCGAATTTGAAATTTATGGTTCATGAGTTTCTGATGTTACCCCCTTTAAACACAACTAAATGTTTACATAAATTGCATTTAGCACTCTTGGTAGATTTGGAGAAGAACTGTTTTTCCCTGTCCGCCACTATGCCTACTTCCTCAATTGGCCTATTAGAGAGAGGCAAACAATGTGACATCATCGCCTGTCACCAGCAGGTCATGATTAGGGGACGGATATCAGCTGTGTAGGCTGAGTTATGAAACGAACGTGTTAAATACCGATAGCAGCACCGTTTGTCCATGAGCTTATCGATATTTCGGTACTGACCCAATGACGTACCGGTTACCTGTCGTTATTCCGAAATGTCTTTATTCCGAAGGTTCGCTATTCCGAAAAAGCTCAGAAAGGTCGCTATTCTGAAAAAGCTCTAACCCTACTAACACAGTGGGTTGCAGCAACATTGCACATAATAGTTTGGTAAGTTGCAACATTCAGGCGATGTTGTGACAACGTCCATCTATGGTCGAAAATAACTTACCCTCCTTAGACTTTATGGCAACGTTGCTGTAACTGTGAAAACGGTGGTGCCTACAACTACAATTAAATAACGTGGCAGTGATGTTGTATTACAGTCCTGTAGGGAGGGAAAGTGAAAACATGTGCCCCTAGTGGATTTATTCCTATCGGAGAGGAGTTTCAATGTAGTAAACTCCATTGACCGGATTTTCTAATAATTGCTACAAAGCCATTTCGGTTAAGTAAACAAAACAAGAACTTGTGAGTGTGTTTACAGTGATAACCTACTAACCGGGATCATTTCAAACAGTATTTCACCTTCTTTCAAATTTTCGAAATTGCAGACAAATATTTTCATAAATCGGATTGTGATTGAAAATCAACTATGATAACCAGAATCAATCAAGTTTGTCTCCAAGTATTTGCCGTTTAAGGCATTCTACTAACTTTTCGGTGTCAACCAAGATATAATTTTTCAAAAGACATGTCTGAGAAATCCCATTCATTCTCTCAGCATTAGGAACGCTACCACTATGGGGCGATGAGATTACTTTCCCTCCCTATAGACCTTTTACAGCCATCGGCAGAAGTTTGCGCGCACATTCTTGAAACGGCAGCAGGGGAAGACAGACGGATTCAGAACAAGGAACCCTAACCCAGAGCAGTATTTTAGTGCAAATAGATTTTATATGCCATCAAGATGTCTGGCTGTTGCGTCTACGTGTGTACAAATCGGCGCTCTAGTGGATTGAAACTGTATTCGATTCCTAACGTATTCGATTCGATTCGGCCCTAACCGGCGAACACTTTGGGGCTAAGGAGCGGCATATAGATCCCGGTATACTCCATTCAGCTACTGCGCCGCCCCTCTCCCCGAACCATATCGGTACCAAATCAAGTCCCTAACCGGCCAACAGTGATTGAAACCTTATCAACACCTTACATGGATGTTCACGACGCCTTAATGGTTCGGTAATGGAAAACTCGAACCGGGTATGGCAATCGTGTTTTAGTCTAGATTAGGCATGCTAGATTAGGCACCTCAACATACTACCCGATCGACAGCGCTGTGTGAACAAGTCGAGGTTCACAACGCAGGGCAACAACCGACGCTAACAGAAAAACCGGCCAACACTCATTGAACCCGTGTTTAAGAAAACCGGCCGCGCCTTAGGATCGGGCCAACTGGGACGGCCTCTCAAGGTGGATCCAGCCGATGCCCTGAGCAGAAGTCTTTCAGGCCTCTGTCGAGAGTCGGCGAACGCCCATCAATACCGGCCAAACGAATGGGAACCTTAGAACGCTTCAACAGGAAACCGGCCTAGACCCAGAGTCAGACGCTTAGCTCGTCCAACTCCTCAGTCCCGAGGTCAAATGGCCTAGTGAAATCGCCCAATACATCCAGAGAGTACAGGACGACCCTTCGGCTCACCAGCCTCGCAAACTGTCCCATCCTCGTTCTGGACAACCCTAACTCAGACAACAGGCGGAAGTTCGATCCGGGCCATTTGCCTCTGGCCCCCATCGGGAAACCAAAGTAGCGCACACTCCTCACCGCACCCAGCTGTTTCAGGATCTCTCTTGTGAGGGGAGAGTAGTACTCTACCTTTTCCTTCCTAGCATCCTCCAATGTCTCGGAGGACACCTCGTAGCCTACCGTGACGTCGACCACTAACGCCAAGTCGGCTTTCGTGAACACCAGGTCGGGAACGCGCAGCTCCCCGGAAGAGGAGCGTACACGAAACTCCCTGGCGACCTTCCAGCCGGCTCGAGTGGCTTCATCCGCCAAGAGGTCACACACTTTGTTGTGTCTTCTGATCCGACTAGACTGCACAGAAGGACACGTTCCCAGGATGTGTGAACAGGTTTTGCTCGGTCCTTGGCATCGGCGACAGGTACTGATAACCTCCGGCCTACCTCTCGCCAACGCCTCCAGGGTCGGATACACGTTGGCCCTGAGCTGAAGCCCAGCAATATACTGGGCCTCCCGAGAACCCCATCTGTGTGGGGCACGAAAGCCAGCAATTACTGAAACTATCATCCTCAAAGACCTCGATGCCCGACCCCTGGGTCGTTAACCCGCACCAGGACCTAAACGATTCCTGCCGCCAGTCACACAGGACTGGACACCTCGGCCGCATTGGCTCAGTGGTTGGATTTGCAGCTTAGGCGTTCCCCCCTACACCTGATATCCCGAGGGAGGGCGCCGTCCCCTTGCGACCACCTGCCTTCGACCATAGACTCTCGAAGTGCGATACGCTCACCGTTGCTAGCGTGGCCACCCGCGTCAGTTCATCTTCCGATGAACCTAGGCGGATGAGCCGACGGATTTGGACTGAAGGGATGAAGCGGGCTAGCTGAGCGATCCCCAGGCCGCCGTCCCGCGGCCTGGAGTACAGAAGCCCGTCACAAGTGCACAGCGGGAGGTGTAACCACCCCTTCACTGCACACCTGATCAACCCATCCACCTGCCCGAGGACTGTGACACCCGCCCCGCCGTGATCCAGCTGGAAGACCAGCCTCGGGATAGCATATACCTTGAACATCTGGACCTTCTGAGAAGGCTTTAGCGCCGCGCGCCCGATCTTGCCGATCCAGTCACGGACCAACGCCATCGGTTCTGTGAAACTTAAGCCTGTCCGTGGGTTCACTATCATCCCGAGATACTTTGCAGATTCCTCGGGGCCGATCAGGTGGAGGGGCTCTCCGCACACCTTCCAAGGCGTGCAGACGTTCTCAACGATTGCCCCATCCACCCTCTGGATTAGGAACCCGTGACACTTCTTGGGTTGCACGCGCATCCCAGTCAACTGGCAGAAAGTTTCAAGAATAGCGATGTTCTTCGACATACCCATCCACGAGCTGCTAACCAACACCAAATCATCGGCGAAAGCGAGCGCTGTCACTGAATGGCCCTCGAGAGTGGCGCCCTCACCCGCTCGTTCGAGTGCGTGAATCACGGGATCCAGCGCCAGATTAAAGAGGATCGGAGACATGGGGTCACCCTGCTTGACACCCACGCGCATTTCAATAGGGACGGAGACGCCCCCAGCAACCCTCACTCGCGTCACCGAGTCCACATAGGAGTGCTCTACGCACCCCACAACATGGCCGTCCAATCCCCTCTGTCTCAATGCACTCACCAGGTGCTCGTGAGAGACAGTGTCAAAGGCTTTCGCAAAGTCGATCAGCACGACAGCCAGCCCAGCACGCCTCGCTCTACTCTGTTTGATTAATCCCTCAAGGATCATCAGGTTTTCAGAGCAGCCAGGGGAGCATACAAACCCCCTCTGGCGCGCATGTGTCCCACAGGCTTTGGTAAGCCTTACCGTGAGGATGCGCGAGTACAGGCGGAGAAGCATGGATCCGATGGTGATTGGACGCCAATTCGATACCAACTTAAGTTCCACCGGATCCGATGACTTCGGCAGCAACGTCGTCCGAGACTCCTTGATCGCCTTTGGCAGGATTCCTGTGACGAACCATGCGTTGAACACGGCCGCGAGACGTCTTCCGCTGGGATCCCATTTGCCAAGCGCCCTGGATCCGATACCATCGGGACCCGCAGCAGAACGAGGGTTGATTCTCTCGAGGTTTTCGCGTACCTCGGAGGCCGAGATGAGCGAATAGAACCACCTGTTTTCAGCCGGCGCCTCAACAAGGAACTGACCGAGTCCACCGAACGGTCTCGCAGTGCCCCAACTATCAGAGAAAACCGAAGTAATCTCTGACAGCGGGACCCCACAGGGACCGCTCACCTCGCCGTCCAGAAGAAGAGTGGCCAGTTTGGGGCGGCAGTTCTCGAACATCCTCTGATGCCGAAGGTAACCACCCCTCTTTGTCACCCGACCCCCAGACCGCAAGGCTGTGTGCCCGCGCTCCCCGCCAGATGCCGATCTACTTGTAGGCGGTTCCTTCGCACCCAGCTCCCGAAGCAGCTCCAGCGCTGAAGACTCCACCAGGATAGGATTCCCGATGACGCCCCTCAGAGAGAAGGTGGAAAGGCCTAGTTGGAAAACCACATCATCCCCCTCCGCGACCGCCTCAAGGAGCATCTGCCTAACTCCCGCAACAGGGGGTGGTGTGCTTCCCGGGCGTGACAACCTCCTGACCAGGTCAGTCCAATCGGTGGTCACGCCCGCCAATCCACTGTTCCCAAACTTCCGATCCAGCCGCCTTCTTTTCCTCACCTGTTCTTTGGTCCCGCCGTGGTGAAGCTGAGCCGCAATCTGCTCAAAAGAGACAGCAGCGGACACAGCCACAGCCGACGGCTGACGCATCTCCTCCACTGGCTCAGCCCGACAAAGGTCGGCGAGTTGACTCCGAGAGAGACCAGCTGCCAGCCCCATCCTTTCCCGGCGATAAAGATCCGCGTGAGCATGCCGCTTGTGTTGTGATCTGCCGACCCCAGTACCGAATGAACGGTGACAAAATTCGCAAGCGAATTTATCGGGCGCACTGACCTCTGCCGGTCCCTTGCACTTCGGGACATGACAAGAGATCGAGTGGCTACTGGGGCTAGTTCGACCACATTCACGACATTGGTATAATACCGGGACCGCCGCATGGCAGGCGGAGAAGTGCGACTTCAACCTGCCGACGGTCCCAATAACCTTCCCACACATTTCGCAACACGGGTCAAAGACAGGTATAACAAGCCGGTATGGAGTAGTGGTAGGATCCCCCCTCGCGGGGTACAGAACGGGCTGGGAGGGCAGCACGCCAGTATCTCCGGCCGGGTCCGTGTTCCCGGCATCTGGCCTTGATTCGCCGCTCCCGGTGAGGGTCGCTAGCACTGTCGCACCATCCGCATCGGCCTTAGGGTTTGAGCGTGCAGCGACAAGCTGAATCTTCTTGGAATGTTTGGGTTGTCTAGGCACACCCAGCTTGTCTGGCCCATCCCTTGGAAGAGCGCAACTCCCAGAAACCCGCACCCGTTCTTTCCCCCGACGACCGGGCTGGACAGTGTCTCCACTGCATCCTGCCCCATCGAAAGGATCATCCCGCCCAAGCCTCTGCCCACCGAAAGGCACCTCACTTGGGATTGACACCCCAAGCCGCCGGCCAGTGGCCAACAGAGGCGCCAGCGTGCAGGAGGCATTGGGCGACCCTTCGGGAGATGTAACGGGCTGTGGCGGCAACACGCTGGGCAGATCCCCTCTCATCAGCCCCAGCATTAATTCTCCACCACTTGCGAGTGGCTCAGGAAGCGACCCCCCAACCGCAACGACCTTAGGGGGGGAGGCTACCGAGACCAGATGACCCATGGAGAGCTTACGCTTCCTGGACAGGCTCAGTCTGCTGAGTCTGCTAACCGTCAAATCCTGTTTCGGCCAAGCCGTTCCCATGGCAGTTATTCCCTTCTTGTAATCAGTGGAACTAACCGGACCACCACTGATGGGGGCGCGTTCATCCTCCGTGCAACTCTCACCCCCTAGAGTTGCCGAGACCCCGTTAGATGGTCTTTCGTTCCCGGTGCGGCGGGTCTGACCAACACCGGGCGGAGCGTCACTTACTGCCAGACGACCCCCGCTTCTTAGGGTCGCCGGAGTGGCCGATATCTCGTTTATCATATCCATATCTCGTCCAAAAAACATCTTACGGCCATGCCACCCTGGCATGAAGGTTATACGCTATGTTTCAGGAAGGGCCATAGGTCCTTGCCGAACCCACCCAAAACCGCGCGCGCACCTCTCCTACCCGAACGCACCTCGAGACCACACGCGTAGCACGGAAGCAAGCGAACACAAGTGTCCACCGGCAACCGCGCCCGCACATGCGGAGACGAGGGCGCCTCCCCCTCTCCGAGGACGGCGGGGGAAGGTAGGAGAGGCCGAATCTCTGCCTCGCTCGGAAAACGCGGCCGGAGCCTACGAAAGGGCGGCCCGGACGACTGGAGGCGAACCCGCGATTGAGAGGAACCATCCGACCGACCGTATGCTATAAAAGCTGGCCGGGCGGAAGCCCTCCCAAGGCGGATCACGTTTGCCAATCGGTCCAAAGGCAAGGAACTTCCTAACCCTTTCCTAAGCACCACCGTGACCGAACCGCTCTCCCTCGTACTTCTCGTACGGTTCTGACTTCTCCATCTTTCCAGTGGACGAACCGGGGGCGACCGGGAGGTTTTGCGGTCCGCCGACAAAGGGGAGGCATCCCCGAATCTGCCCGCGGAAACAGAAACAAAGGACCACCGCCGCTGTCGGAAGGAGCCATGGGGCAGACGCCCACCCTCGAGCGAGACGGTGCGGTGTACGGGGTTACGACGCAGTGCCCGAGCGTAAGGCACCCGCCTCGGGGGTGAGGACGTAGCCCGTGGGCCTCCTCTTCCGTCCCCCCACTGAGTCCAGAGCATGCTATTCCGGATGGTACGTCACTGTTCAGTGAAATTTTCAGGACAGCTGTCATGGCCGACGCCAGTAAGCAGTGCATTAGCATTGTTAAGTACCTGCCATCAAATTACGATTCTGTGAAATATGTCCTTTCGAAAAATTATTTCTTTATCCAGGCATCTTAGTTTTAACAGTTTCATTATAGCGGAGTAGGTTATATTTGCTCGTATGTGATATTTATTCTGTTCACAACTTCGCGATTGTACAGCCAGGCTACAGAGCTCCACAAACCGTAGCCATAGCAGAGGAGCGGCCGGAACAGAATGCTGCTGTTGCGGTACCGGAACACGGCTAATAGCGGAGTTTGTCATGGCCGAGTACCTGCCATCAAATCACCATTCTGTCAAATATACGATATATTTGACAGAATCTAAACTAACCACAGGTTCGAGGTCTGGGTAACTGAACGCCTTTTCGCCTCAGCATAACGACGTAACCCACGCATTCCCGTCACCTGACTCGAGTGTAGCATGCTATATTTCTCGCCTGCTATATCGTTTTCTTGGAGTAGTAGGTACTATATAGCATGCTACTTCTCGCCTGCTATGTAGCAGGTAGCAGGCATTTCGGACACAGCCTAGCACTTTTGAGAAAGTCTGATAATTGCTCTACCACCATTTTGGTCATACAATGGATGTGGGTGGGCATCTTGAAAAAACATGTTAAACCTTAAAACAGGGCTAAACATGCATTTTCCCTTTACTACTCCTTTAACATTGCAACCGGCAGTTTGAAACACATGCTCTGACCGGTCGTCAGCGGTCTAGTTTTCGGAATAGCGGACCCCTTTTTATTTATTTACCAAGGGCAGCTATTCCGATGTATGGAAATCAATATTCGGAATAACGGACCTTCGGAATAGCCGTTGGTTACCCTATCAAAGCCACCAGCATTAGCATTAGCCGTGTCGCTAAAGCAGTCCAACACGCTTCACTGCTTCTCATTAACCGAATTTGAAATTTATGGTTCATGAGTTTCTGATGTTACCCCCTTTAAACACAACTAAATGTTTACATAAATTGCATTTAGCACTCTTGGTAGATTTGGAGAAGAACTGTTTTTCCCTGTCCGCCACTATGCCTACTTCCTCAATTGGCCTATTAGAGAGAGGCAAACAATGTGACATCATCGCCTGTCACCAGCAGGTCATGATTAGGGGACGGATATCAGCTGTGTAGGCTGAGTTATGAAACGAACGTGTTAAATACCGATAGCAGCACCGTTTGTCCATTAGCTTATCGATATTTCGGTACTGACCCAATGACGTACCGGTTACCTGTCGTTATTCCGAAATGTCTTTATTCCGAAGGTTCGCTATTCCGAAAAAGCTCAGAAAGGTCGCTATTCTGAAAAAGCTCTAACCCTACTAACACAGTGGGTTGCAGCAACATTGCACATAAGTTGTAGTTTGGTAAGTTGCAACATTCAGGCGATGTTGTGACAACGTCCATCTATGGTCGAAAATAACTTACCCTCCTTAGACTTTATGGCAACGTTGCTGTAACTGTGAAAACGGTGGTGCCTACAACTACAATTAAATAACGTGGCAGTGATGTTGTATTACAGTCCTGTAGGGAGGGAAAGTGAAAACATGTGCCCCTAGTGGATTTATTCCTATCGGAGAGGAGTTTCAATGTAGTAAACTCCATTGACCGGATTTTCTAATAATTGCTACAAAGCCATTTCGGTTAAGTAAACAAAACAAGAACTTGTGAGTGTGTTTACAGTGATAACCTACTAACCGGGATCATTTCAAACAGTATTTCACCTTCTTTCAAATTTTCGAAATTGCAGACAAATATTTTCATAAATCGGATTGTGATTGAAAATCAACTATGATAACCAGAATCAATCAAGTTTGTCTCCAAGTATTTGCCGTTTAAGGCATTCTACTAACTTTTCGGTGTCAACCAAGATATAATTTTTCAAAAGACATGTCTGAGAAATCCCATTCATTCTCTCAGCATTAGGAACGCTACCACTATGGGGCGATGAGATTACTTTCCCTCCCTATAGACCTTTTACAGCCATCGGCAGAAGTTTGCGCGCACATTCTTGAAACGGCAGCAGGGGAAGACAGACGGATTCAGAACAAGGAACCCTAACCCAGAGCAGTATTTTAGTGCAAATAGATTTTATATGCCATCAAGATGTCTGGCTGTTGCGTCTACGTGTGTACAAATCGGCGCTCTAGTGGATTGAAACTGTATTCGATTCCTAACGTATTCGATTCGATTCGGCCCTAACCGGCGAACACTTTGGGGCTAAGGAGCGGCATATAGATCCCGGTATACTCCATTCAGCTACTGCGCCGCCCCTCTCCCCGAACCATATCGGTACCAAATCAAGTCCCTAACCGGCCAACAGTGATTGAAACCTTATCAACACCTTACATGGATGTTCACGACGCCTTAATGGTTCGGTAATGGAAAACTCGAACCGGGTATGGCAATCGTGTTTTAGTCTAGATTAGGCATGCTAGATTAGGCACCTCAACATACTACCCGATCGACAGCGCTGTGTGAACAAGTCGAGGTTCACAACGCAGGGCAACAACCGACGCTAACAGAAAAACCGGCCAACACTCATTGAACCCGTGTTTAAGAAAACCGGCCGCGCCTTAGGATCGGGCCAACTGGGACGGCCTCTCAAGGTGGATCCAGCCGATGCCCTGAGCAGAAGTCTTTCAGGCCTCTGTCGAGAGTCGGCGAACGCCCATCAATACCGGCCAAACGAATGGGAACCTTAGAACGCTTCAACAGGAAACCGGCCTAGACCCAGAGTCAGACGCTTAGCTCGTCCAACTCCTCAGTCCCGAGGTCAAATGGCCTAGTGAAATCGCCCAATACATCCAGAGAGTATAGGACGACCCTTCGGCTCACCAGCCTCGCAAACTGTCCCATCCTCGTTCTGGACAACCCTAACTCAGACAACAGGCGGAAGTTCGATCCGGGCCATTTGCCTCTGGCCCCCATCGGGAAACCAAAGTAGCGCACACTCCTCACCGCACCCAGCTGTTTCAGGATCTCTCTTGTGAGGGGAGAGTAGTACTCTACCTTTTCCTTCCTAGCATCCTCCAATGTCTCGGAGGACACCTCGTAGCCTACCGTGACGTCGACCACTAACGCCAAGTCGGCTTTTGGACTGAAGGGATGAAGCGGGCTAGCTGAGCGATCCCCAGGCCGCCGTCCCGCGGCCTGGAGTACAGAAGCCCGTCACAAGTGCACAGCGGGAGGTGTAACCACCCCTTCACTGCACACCTGATCAACCCATCCACCTGCCCGAGGACTGTGACACCCGCCCCGCCGTGATCCAGCTGGAAGACCAGCCTCGGGATAGCATATACCTTGAACATCTGGACCTTCTGAGAAGGCTTTAGCGCCGCGCGCCCGATCTTGCCGATCCAGTCACGGACCAACGCCATCGGTTCTGTGAAACTTAAGCCTGTCCGTGGGTTCACTATCATCCCGAGATACTTTGCAGATTCCTCGGGGCCGATCAGGTGGAGGGGCTCTCCGCACACCTTCCAAGGCGTGCAGACGTTCTCAACGATTGCCCCATCCACCCTCTGGATTAGGAACCCGTGACACTTCTTGGGTTGCACGCGCATCCCAGTCAACTGGCAGAAAGTTTCAAGAATAGCGATGTTCTTCGACATACCCATCCACGAGCTGCTAACCAACACCAAATCATCGGCGAAAGCGAGCGCTGTCACTGAATGGCCCTCGAGAGTGGCGCCCTCACCCGCTCGTTCGAGTGCGTGAATCACGGGATCCAGCGCCAGATTAAAGAGGATCGGAGACATGGGGTCACCCTGCTTGACACCCACGCGCATTTCAATAGGGACGGAGACGCCCCCAGCAACCCTCACTCGCGTCACCGAGTCCACATAGGAGTGCTCTACGCACCCCACAACATGGCCGTCCAATCCCCTCTGTCTCAATGCACTCACCAGGTGCTCGTGAGAGACAGTGTCAAAGGCTTTCGCAAAGTCGATCAGCACGACAGCCAGCCCAGCACGCCTCGCTCTACTCTGTTTGATTAATCCCTCAAGGATCATCAGGTTTTCAGAGCAGCCAGGGGAGCATACAAACCCCCTCTGGCGCGCATGTGTCCCACAGGCTTTGGTAAGCCTTACCGTGAGGATGCGCGAGTACAGGCGGAGAAGCATGGATCCGATGGTGATTGGACGCCAATTTGATACCAACTTAAGTTCCACCGGATCCGATGACTTCGGCAGCAACGTCGTCCGAGACTCCTTGATCGCCTTTGGCAGGATTCCTGTGACGAACCATGCGTTGAACACGGCCGCGAGACGTCTTCCGCTGGGATCCCATTTGCCAAGCGCCCTGGATCCGATACCATCGGGACCCGCAGCAGAACGAGGGTTGATTCTCTCGAGGTTTTCGCGTACCTCGGAGGCCGAGATGAGCGAATAGAACCACCTGTTTTCAGCCGGCGCCTCAACAAGGAACTGACCGAGTCCACCGAACGGTCTCGCAGTGCCCCAACTATCAGAGAAAACCGAAGTAATCTCCGACAGCGGGACCCCACAGGGACCGCTCACCTCGCCGTCCAGAAGAAGAGTGGCCAGTTTGGGGCGGCAGTTCTCGAACATCCTCTGATGCCGAAGGTAACCACCCCTCTTTGTCACCCGACCCCCAGACCGCAAGGCTGTGTGCCCGCCCTCCCCGCCAGATGCCGATCTATTTGTAGGCGGTTCCTTCGCACCCAGCTCCCGAAGCAGCTCCAGCGCTGAAGACTCCACCAGGATAGGATTCCCGATGACGCCCCTCAGAGAGAAGGTGGAAAGGCCTAGTTGGAAAACCACATCATCCCCCTCCGCGACCGCCTCAAGGAGCATCTGCCTAACTCCCGCAACAGGGGGTGGTGTGCTTCCCGGGCGTGACAACCTCCTGACCAGGTCAGTCCAATCGGTGGTCACGCCCGCCAATCCACTGTTCCCAAACTTCCGATCCAGCCGCCTTCTTTTCCTCACCTGTTCTTTGGTCCCGCCGTGGTGAAGCTGAGCCGCAATCTGCTCAAAAGAGACAGCAGCGGACACAGCCACAGCCGACGGCTGACGCATCTCCTCCACTGGCTCAGCCCGACAAAGGTCGGCGAGTTGACTCCGAGAGAGACCAGCTGCCAGCCCCATCCTTTCCCGGCGATAAAGATCCGCGTGAGCATGCCGCTTGTGTTGTGATCTGCCGACCCCAGTACCGAATGAACGGTGACAAAATTCGCAAGCGAATTTATCGGGCGCACTGACCTCTGCCGGTCCCTTGCACTTCGGGACATGACAAGAGATCGAGTGGCTACTGGGGCTAGTTCGACCACATTCACGACATTGGTATAATACCGGGACCGCCGCATGGCAGGCGGAGAAGTGCGACTTCAACCTGCCGACGGTCCCAATAACCTTCCCACACATTTCGCAACACGGGTCAAAGACAGGTATAACAAGCCGGTATGGAGTAGTGGTAGGATCCCCCCTCGCGGGGTACAGAACGGGCTGGGAGGGCAGCACGCCAGTATCTCCGGCCGGGTCCGTGTTCCCGGCATCTGGCCTTGATTCGCCGCTCCCGGTGAGGGTCGCTAGCACTGTCGCACCATCCGCATCGGCCTTAGGGTTTGAGCGTGCAGCGACAAGCTGAATCTTCTTGGAATGTTTGGGTTGTCTAGGCAGACCCAGCTTGTCTGGCCCATCCCTTGGAAGAGCGCAACTCCCAGAAACCCGCACCCGTTCTTTCCCCCGACGACCGGGCTGGACAGTGTCTCCACTGCATCCTGCCCCATCGAAAGGATCATCCCGCCCAAGCCTCTGCCCACCGAAAGGCACCTCACTTGGGATTGACACCCCAAGCCGCCGGCCAGTGGCCAACAGAGGCGCCAGCGTGCAGGAGGCATTGGGCGACCCTTCGGGAGATGTAACGGGCTGTGGCGGCAACACGCTGGGCAGATCCCCTCTCATCAGCCCCAGCATTAATTCTCCACCACTTGCGAGTGGCTCAGGAAGCGACCCCCCAACCGCAACGACCTTAGGGGGGGAGGCTACCGAGACCAGATGACCCATGGAGAGCTTACGCTTCCTGGACAGGCTCAGTCTGCTGAGTCTGCTAACCGTCAAATCCTGTTTCGGCCAAGCCGTTCCCATGGCAGTTATTCCCTTCTTGTAATCAGTGGAACTAACCGGACCACCACTGATGGGGGCGCGTTCATCCTCCGTGCAACTCTCACCCCCTAGAGTTGCCGGGACCCCGTTAGATGGTCTTTCGTTCCCGGTGCGGCGGGTCTGACCAACACCGGGCGGAGCGTCACTTACTGCCAGACGACCCCCGCTTCTTAGGGTCGCCGGAGTGGCCGATATCTCGTTTATCATATCCATATCTCGTCCAAAAAACATCTTACGGCCATGCCACCCTGGCATGAAGGTTATACGCTATGTTTCAGGAAGGGCCATAGGTCCTTGCCGAACCCACCCAAAACCGCGCGCGCACCTCTCCTACCCGAACGCACCTCGAGACCACACGCGTAGCACGGAAGCAAGCGAACACAAGTGTCCACCGGCAACCGCGCCCGCACATGCGGAGACGAGGGCGCCTCCCCCTCTCCGAGGACGGCGGGGGAAGGTAGGAGAGGCCGAATCTCTGCCTCGCTCGGAAAACGCGGCCGGAGCCTACGAAAGGGCGGCCCGGACGACTGGAGGCGAACCCGCGATTGAGAGGAACCATCCGACCGACCGTATGCTATAAAAGCTGGCCGGGCGGAAGCCCTCCCAAGGCGGATCACGTTTGCCAATCGGTCCAAAGGCAAGGAACTTCCTAACCCTTTCCTAAGCACCACCGTGACCGAACCGCTCTCCCTCGTACTTCTCGTACGGTTCTGACTTCTCCATCTTTCCAGTGGACGAACCGGGGGCGACCGGGAGGTTTTGCGGTCCGCCGACAAAGGGGAGGCATCCCCGAATCTGCCCGCGGAAACAGAAACAAAGGACCACCGCCGCTGTCGGAAGGAGCCATGGGGCAGACGCCCACCCTCGAGCGAGACGGTGCGGTGTACGGGGTTACGACGCAGTGCCCGAGCGTAAGGCACCCGCCTCGGGGGTGAGGACGTAGCCCGTGGGCCTCCTCTTCCGTCCCCCCACTGAGTCCAGAGCATGCTATTCCGGATGGTACGTCACTGTTCAGTGAAATTTTCAGGACAGCTGTCATGGCCGACGCCAGTAAGCAGTGCATTAGCATTGTTAAGTACCTGCCATCAAATTACGATTCTGTGAAATATGTCCTTTCGAAAAATTATTTCTTTATCCAGGCATCTTAGTTTTAACAGTTTCATTATAGCGGAGTAGGTTATATTTGCTCGTATGTGATATTTATTCTGTTCACAACTTCGCGATCGTACAGCCAGGCTACAGAGCTCCACAAACCGTAGCCATAGCAGAGGAGCGGCCGGAACAGAATGCTGCTGTTGCGGTACCGGAACACGGCTAATAGCGGAGTTTGTCATGGCCGAGTACCTGCCATCAAATCACCATTCTGTCAAATATACGATATATTTGACAGAATCTAAACTAACCACAGGTTCGAGGTCTGGGTAACTGAACGCCTTTTCGCCTCAGCATAACGACGTAACCCACGCATTCCCGTCACCTGACTCGAGTGTAGCATGCTATATTTCTCGCCTGCTATATCGTTTTCTTGGAGTAGTAGGTACTATATAGCATGCTACTTCTCGCCTGCTATGTAGCAGGTAGCAGGCATTTCGGACACAGCCTAGCACTTTTGAGAAAGTCTGATAATTGCTCTACCACCATTTTGGTCATACAATGGATGTGGGTGGGCATCTTGAAAAAACATGTTAAACCTTAAAACAGGGCTAAACATGCATTTTCCCTTTACTACTCCTTTAACATTGCAACCGGCAGTTTGAAACACATGCTCTGACCGGTCGTCAGCGGTCTAGTTTTCGGAATAGCGGACCCCTTTTTATTTATTTACCAAGGGCAGCTATTCCGATGTATGGAAATCAATATTCGGAATAACGGACCTTCGGAATAGCCGTTGGTTACCCTATCAAAGCCACCAGCATTAGCATTAGCCGTGTCGCTAAAGCAGTCCAACACGCTTCACTGCTTCTCATTAACCGAATTTGAAATTTATGGTTCATGAGTTTCTGATGTTACCCCCTTTAAACACAACTAAATGTTTACATAAATTGCATTTAGCACTCTTGGTAGATTTGGAGAAGAACTGTTTTTCCCTGTCCGCCACTATGCCTACTTCCTCAATTGGCCTATTAGAGAGAGGCAAACAATGTGACATCATCGCCTGTCACCAGCAGGTCATGATTAGGGGACGGATATCAGCTGTGTAGGCTGAGTTATGAAACGAACGTGTTAAATACCGATAGCAGCACCGTTTGTCCATGAGCTTATCGATATTTCGGTACTGACCCAATGACGTACCGGTTACCTGTCGTTATTCCGAAATGTCTTTATTCCGAAGGTTCGCTATTCCGAAAAAGCTCAGAAAGGTCGCTATTCTGAAAAAGCTCTAACCCTACTAACACAGTGGGTTGCAGCAACATTGCACATAAGTTGTAGTTTGGTAAGTTGCAACATTCAGGCGATGTTGTGACAACGTCCATCTATGGTCGAAAATAACTTACCCTCCTTAGACTTTATGGCAACGTTGCTGTAACTGTGAAAACGGTGGTGCCTACAACTACAATTAAATAACGTGGCAGTGATGTTGTATTACAGTCCTGTAGGGAGGGAAAGTGAAAACATGTGCCCCTAGTGGATTTATTCCTATCGGAGAGGAGTTTCAATGTAGTAAACTCCATTGACCGGATTTTCTAATAATTGCTACAAAGCCATTTCGGTTAAGTAAACAAAACAAGAACTTGTGAGTGTGTTTACAGTGATAACCTACTAACCGGGATCATTTCAAACAGTATTTCACCTTCTTTCAAATTTTCGAAATTGCAGACAAATATTTTCATAAATCGGATTGTGATTGAAAATCAACTATGATAACCAGAATCAATCAAGTTTGTCTCCAAGTATTTGCCGTTTAAGGCATTCTACTAACTTTTCGGTGTCAACCAAGATATAATTTTTCAAAAGACATGTCTGAGAAATCCCATTCATTCTCTCAGCATTAGGAACGCTACCACTATGGGGCGATGAGATTACTTTCCCTCCCTATAGACCTTTTACAGCCATCGGCAGAAGTTTGCGCGCACATTCTTGAAACGGCAGCAGGGGAAGACAGACGGATTCAGAACAAGGAACCCTAACCCAGAGCAGTATTTTAGTGCAAATAGATTTTATATGCCATCAAGATGTCTGGCTGTTGCGTCTACGTGTGTACAAATCGGCGCTCTAGTGGATTGAAACTGTATTCGATTCCTAACGTATTCGATTCGATTCGGCCCTAACCGGCGAACACTTTGGGGCTAAGGAGCGGCATATAGATCCCGGTATACTCCATTCAGCTACTGCGCCGCCCCTCTCCCCGAACCATATCGGTACCAAATCAAGTCCCTAACCGGCCAACAGTGATTGAAACCTTATCAACACCTTACATGGATGTTCACGACGCCTTAATGGTTCGGTAATGGAAAACTCGAACCGGGTATGGCAATCGTGTTTTAGTCTAGATTAGGCATGCTAGATTAGGCACCTCAACATACTACCCGATCGACAGCGCTGTGTGAACAAGTCGAGGTTCACAACGCAGGGCAACAACCGACGCTAACAGAAAAACCGGCCAACACTCATTGAACCCGTGTTTAAGAAAACCGGCCGCGCCTTAGGATCGGGCCAACTGGGACGGCCTCTCAAGGTGGATCCAGCCGATGCCCTGAGCAGAAGTCTTTCAGGCCTCTGTCGAGAGTCGGCGAACGCCCATCAATACCGGCCAAACGAATGGGAACCTTAGAACGCTTCAACAGGAAACCGGCCTAGACCCAGAGTCAGACGCTTAGCTCGTCCAACTCCTCAGTCCCGAGGTCAAATGGCCTAGTGAAATCGCCCAATACATCCAGAGAGTACAGGACGACCCTTCGGCTCACCAGCCTCGCAAACTGTCCCATCCTCGTTCTGGACAACCCTAACTCAGACAACAGGCGGAAGTTCGATCCGGGCCATTTGCCTCTGGCCCCCATCGGGAAACCAAAGTAGCGCACACTCCTCACCGCACCCAGCTGTTTCAGGATCTCTCTTGTGAGGGGAGAGTAGTACTCTACCTTTTCCTTCCTAGCATCCTCCAATGTCTCGGAGGACACCTCGTAGCCTACCGTGACGTCGACCACTAACGCCAAGTCGGCTTTCGTGAACACCAGGTCGGGAACGCGCAGCTCCCCGGAAGAGGAGCGTACACGAAACTCCCTGGCGACCTTCCAGCCGGCTCGAGTGGCTTCATCCGCCAAGAGGTCACACACTTTGTTGTGTCTTCTGATCCGACTAGACTGCACAGAAGGACACGTTCCCAGGATGTGTGAACAGGTTTTGCTCGGTCCTTGGCATCGGCGACAGGTACTGATAACCTCCGGCCTACCTCTCGCCAACGCCTCCAGGGTCGGATACACGTTGGCCCTGAGCTGAAGCCCAGCAATATACTGGGCCTCCCGAGAACCCCATCTGTGTGGGGCACGAAAGCCAGCAATTACTGAAACTATCATCCTCAAAGACCTCGATGCCCGACCCCTGGGTCGTTAACCCGCACCAGGACCTAAACGATTCCTGCCGCCAGTCACACAGGACTGGACACCTCGGCCGCATTGGCTCAGTGGTTGGATTTGCAGCTAAGGCGTTCCCCCCTACACCTGATATCCCGAGGGAGGGCGCCGTCCCCTTGCGACCACCTGCCTTCGACCATAGACTCTCGAAGTGCGATACGCTCACCGTTGCTAGCGTGGCCACCCGCGTCAGTTCATCTTCCGATGAACCTAGGCGGATGAGCCGACGGATTTGGACTGAAGGGATGAAGCGGGCTAGCTGAGCGATCCCCAGGCCGCCGTCCCGCGGCCTGGAGTACAGAAGCCCGTCACAAGTGCACAGCGGGAGGTGTAACCACCCCTTCACTGCACACCTGATCAACCCATCCACCTGCCCGAGGACTGTGACACCCGCCCCGCCGTGATCCAGCTGGAAGACCAGCCTCGGGATAGCATATACCTTGAACATCTGGACCTTCTGAGAAGGCTTTAGCGCCGCGCGCCCGATCTTGCCGATCCAGTCACGGACCAACGCCATCGGTTCTGTGAAACTTAAGCCTGTCCGTGGGTTCACTATCATCCCGAGATACTTTGCAGATTCCTCGGGGCCGATCAGGTGGAGGGGCTCTCCGCACACCTTCCAAGGCGTGCAGACGTTCTCAACGATTGCCCCATCCACCCTCTGGATTAGGAACCCGTGACACTTCTTGGGTTGCACGCGCATCCCAGTCAACTGGCAGAAAGTTTCAAGAATAGCGATGTTCTTCGACATACCCATCCACGAGCTGCTAACCAACACCAAATCATCGGCGAAAGCGAGCGCTGTCACTGAATGGCCCTCGAGAGTGGCGCCCTCACCCGCTCGTTCGAGTGCGTGAATCACGGGATCCAGCGCCAGATTAAAGAGGATCGGAGACATGGGGTCACCCTGCTTGACACCCACGCGCATTTCAATAGGGACGGAGACGCCCCCAGCAACCCTCACTCGCGTCACCGAGTCCACATAGGAGTGCTCTACGCACCCCACAACATGGCCGTCCAATCCCCTCTGTCTCAATGCACTCACCAGGTGCTCGTGAGAGACAGTGTCAAAGGCTTTCGCAAAGTCGATCAGCACGACAGCCAGCCCAGCACGCCTCGCTCTACTCTGTTTGATTAATCCCTCAAGGATCATCAGGTTTTCAGAGCAGCCAGGGGAGCATACAAACCCCCTCTGGCGCGCATGTGTCCCACAGGCTTTGGTAAGCCTTACCGTGAGGATGCGCGAGTACAGGCGGAGAAGCATGGATCCGATGGTGATTGGACGCCAATTCGATACCAACTTAAGTTCCACCGGATCCGATGACTTCGGCAGCAACGTCGTCCGAGACTCCTTGATCGCCTTTGGCAGGATTCCTGTGACGAACCATGCGTTGAACACGGCCGCGAGACGTCTTCCGCTGGGATCCCATTTGCCAAGCGCCCTGGATCCGATACTATCGGGACCCGCAGCAGAACGAGGGTTGATTCTCTCGAGGTTTTCGCGTACCTCGGAGGCCGAGATGAGCGAATAGAACCACCTGTTTTCAGCCGGCGCCTCAACAAGGAACTGACCGAGTCCACCGAACGGTCTCGCAGTGCCCCAACTATCAGAGAAAACCGAAGTAATCTCTGACAGCGGGACCCCACAGGGACCGCTCACCTCGCCGTCCAGAAGAAGAGTGGCCAGTTTGGGGCGGCAGTTCTCGAACATCCTCTGATGCCGAAGGTAACCACCCCTCTTTGTCACCCGACCCCCAGACCGCAAGGCTGTGTGCCCGCGCTCCCCGCCAGATGCCGATCTACTTGTAGGCGGTTCCTTCGCACCCAGCTCCCGAAGCAGCTCCAGCGCTGAAGACTCCACCAGGATAGGATTCCCGATGACGCCCCTCAGAGAGAAGGTGGAAAGGCCTAGTTGGAAAACCACATCATCCCCCTCCGCGACCGCCTCAAGGAGCATCTGCCTAACTCCCGCAACAGGGGGTGGTGTGCTTCCCGGGCGTGACAACCTCCTGACCAGGTCAGTCCAATCGGTGGTCACGCCCGCCAATCCACTGTTCCCAAACTTCCGATCCAGCCGCCTTCTTTTCCTCACCTGTTCTTTGGTCCCGCCGTGGTGAAGCTGAGCCGCAATCTGCTCAAAAGAGACAGCAGCGGACACAGCCACAGCCGACGGCTGACGCATCTCCTCCACTGGCTCAGCCCGACAAAGGTCGGCGAGTTGACTCCGAGAGAGACCAGCTGCCAGCCCCATCCTTTCCCGGCGATAAAGATCCGCGTGAGCATGCCGCTTGTGTTGTGATCTGCCGACCCCAGTACCGAATGAACGGTGACAAAATTCGCAAGCGAATTTATCGGGCGCACTGACCTCTGCCGGTCCCTTGCACTTCGGGACATGACAAGAGATCGAGTGGCTACTGGGGCTAGTTCGACCACATTCACGACATTGGTATAATACCGGGACCGCCGCATGGCAGGCGGAGAAGTGCGACTTCAACCTGCCGACGGTCCCAATAACCTTCCCACACATTTCGCAACACGGGTCAAAGACAGGTATAACAAGCCGGTATGGAGTAGTGGTAGGATCCCCCCTCGCGGGGTACAGAACGGGCTGGGAGGGCAGCACGCCAGTATCTCCGGCCGGGTCCGTGTTCCCGGCATCTGGCCTTGATTCGCCGCTCCCAGTGAGGGTCGCTAGCACTGTCGCACCATCCGCATCGGCCTTAGGGTTTGAGCGTGCAGCGACAAGCTGAATCTTCTTGGAATGTTTGGGTTGTCTAGGCACACCCAGCTTGTCTGGCCCATCCCTTGGAAGAGCGCAACTCCCAGAAACCCGCACCCGTTCTTTCCCCCGACGACCGGGCTGGACAGTGTCTCCACTGCATCCTGCCCCATCGAAAGGATCATCCCGCCCAAGCCTCTGCCCACCGAAAGGCACCTCACTTGGGATTGACACCCCAAGCCGCCGGCCAGTGGCCAACAGAGGCGCCAGCGTGCAGGAGGCATTGGGCGACCCTTCGGGAGATGTAACGGGCTGTGGCGGCAACACGCTGGGCAGATCCCCTCTCATCAGCCCCAGCATTAATTCTCCACCACTTGCGAGTGGCTCAGGAAGCGACCCCCCAACCGCAACGACCTTAGGGGGGGAGGCTACCGAGACCAGATGACCCATGGAGAGCTTACGCTTCCTGGACAGGCTCAGTCTGCTGAGTCTGCTAACCGTCAAATCCTGTTTCGGCCAAGCCGTTCCCATGGCAGTTATTCCCTTCTTGTAATCAGTGGAACTAACCGGACCACCACTGATGGGGGCGCGTTCATCCTCCGTGCAACTCTCACCCCCTAGAGTTGCCGAGACCCCGTTAGATGGTCTTTCGTTCCCGGTGCGGCGGGTCTGACCAACACCGGGCGGAGCGTCACTTACTGCCAGACGACCCCCGCTTCTTAGGGTCGCCGGAGTGGCCGATATCTCGTTTATCATATCCATATCTCGTCCAAAAAACATCTTACGGCCATGCCACCCTGGCATGAAGGTTATACGCTATGTTTCAGGAAGGGCCATAGGTCCTTGCCGAACCCACCCAAAACCGCGCGCGCACCTCTCCTACCCGAACGCACCTCGAGACCACACGCGTAGCACGGAAGCAAGCGAACACAAGTGTCCACCGGCAACCGCGCCCGCACATGCGGAGACGAGGGCGCCTCCCCCTCTCCAAGGACGGCGGGGGAAGGTAGGAGAGGCCGAATCTCTGCCTCGCTCGGAAAACGCGGCCGGAGCCTACGAAAGGGCGGCCCGGACGACTGAAGGCGAACCCGCGATTGAGAGGAACCATCCGACCGACCGTATGCTATAAAAGCTGGCCGGGCGGAAGCCCTCCCAAGGCGGATCACGTTTGCCAATCGGTCCAAAGGCAAGGAACTTCCTAACCCTTTCCTAAGCACCACCGTGACCGAACCGCTCTCCCTCGTACTTCTCGTACGGTTCTGACTTCTCCATCTTTCCAGTGGACGAACCGGGGGCGACCGGGAGGTTTTGCGGTCCGCCGACAAAGGGGAGGCATCCCCGAATCTGCCCGCGGAAACAGAAACAAAGGACCACCGCCGCTGTCGGAAGGAGCCATGGGGCAGACGCCCACCCTCGAGCGAGACGGTGCGGTGTACGGGGTTACGACGCAGTGCCCGAGCGTAAGGCACCCGCCTCGGGGGTGAGGACGTAGCCCGTGGGCCTCCTCTTCCGTCCCCCCACTGAGTCCAGAGCATGCTATTCCGGATGGTACGTCACTGTTCAGTGAAATTTTCAGGACAGCTGTCATGGCCGACGCCAGTAAGCAGTGCATTAGCATTGTTAAGTACCTGCCATCAAATTACGATTCTGTGAAATATGTCCTTTCGAAAAATTATTTCTTTATCCAGGCATCTTAGTTTTAACAGTTTCATTATAGCGGAGTAGGTTATATTTGCTCGTATGTGATATTTATTCTGTTCACAACTTCGCGATCGTACAGCCAGGCTACAGAGCTCCACAAACCGTAGCCATAGCAGAGGAGCGGCCGGAACAGAATGCTGCTGTTGCGGTACCGGAACACGGCTAATAGCGGAGTTTGTCATGGCCGAGTACCTGCCATCAAATCACCATTCTGTCAAATATACGATATATTTGACAGAATCTAAACTAACCACAGGTTCGAGGTCTGGGTAACTGAACGCCTTTTCGCCTCAGCATAACGACGTAACCCACGCATTCCCGTCACCTGACTCGAGTGTAGCATGCTATATTTCTCGCCTGCTATATCGTTTTCTTGGAGTAGTAGGTACTATATAGCATGCTACTTCTCGCCTGCTATGTAGCAGGTAGCAGGCATTTCGGACACAGCCTAGCACTTTTGAGAAAGTCTGATAATTGCTCTACCACCATTTTGGTCATACAATGGATGTGGGTGGGCATCTTGAAAAAACATGTTAAACCTTAAAACAGGGCTAAACATGCATTTTCCCTTTACTACTCCTTTAACATTGCAACCGGCAGTTTGAAACACATGCTCTGACCGGTCGTCAGCGGTCTAGTTTTCGGAATAGCGGACCCCTTTTTATTTATTTACCAAGGGCAGCTATTCCGATGTATGGAAATCAATATTCGGAATAACGGACCTTCGGAATAGCCGTTGGTTACCCTATCAAAGCCACCAGCATTAGCATTAGCCGTGTCGCTAAAGCAGTCCAACACGCTTCACTGCTTCTCATTAACCGAATTTGAAATTTATGGTTCATGAGTTTCTGATGTTACCCCCTTTAAACACAACTAAATGTTTACATAAATTGCATTTAGCACTCTTGGTAGATTTGGAGAAGAACTGTTTTTCCCTGTCCGCCACTATGCCTACTTCCTCAATTGGCCTATTAGAGAGAGGCAAACAATGTGACATCATCGCCTGTCACCAGCAGGTCATGATTAGGGGACGGATATCAGCTGTGTAGGCTGAGTTATGAAACGAACGTGTTAAATACCGATAGCAGCACCGTTTGTCCATGAGCTTATCGATATTTCGGTACTGACCCAATGACGTACCGGTTACCTGTCGTTATTCCGAAATGTCTTTATTCCGAAGGTTCGCTATTCCGAAAAAGCTCAGAAAGGTCGCTATTCTGAAAAAGCTCTAACCCTACTAACACAGTGGGTTGCAGCAACATTGCACATAAGTTGTAGTTTGGTAAGTTGCAACATTCAGGCGATGTTGTGACAACGTCCATCTATGGTCGAAAATAACTTACCCTCCTTAGACTTTATGGCAACGTTGCTGTAACTGTGAAAACGGTGGTGCCTACAACTACAATTAAATAACGTGGCAGTGATGTTGTATTACAGTCCTGTAGGGAGGGAAAGTGAAAACATGTGCCCCTAGTGGATTTATTCCTATCGGAGAGGAGTTTCAATGTAGTAAACTCCATTGACCGGATTTTCTAATAATTGCTACAAAGCCATTTCGGTTAAGTAAACAAAACAAGAACTTGTGAGTGTGTTTACAGTGATAACCTACTAACCGGGATCATTTCAAACAGTATTTCACCTTCTTTCAAATTTTCGAAATTGCAGACAAATATTTTCATAAATCGGATTGTGATTGAAAATCAACTATGATAACCAGAATCAATCAAGTTTGTCTCCAAGTATTTGCCGTTTAAGGCATTCTACTAACTTTTCGGTGTCAACCAAGATATAATTTTTCAAAAGACATGTCTGAGAAATCCCATTCATTCTCTCAGCATTAGGAACGCTACCACTATGGGGCGATGAGATTACTTTCCCTCCCTATAGACCTTTTACAGCCATCGGCAGAAGTTTGCGCGCACATTCTTGAAACGGCAGCAGGGGAAGACAGACGGATTCAGAACAAGGAACCCTAACCCAGAGCAGTATTTTAGTGCAAATAGATTTTATATGCCATCAAGATGTCTGGCTGTTGCGTCTACGTGTGTACAAATCGGCGCTCTAGTGGATTGAAACTGTATTCGATTCCTAACGTATTCGATTCGATTCGGCCCTAACCGGCGAACACTTTGGGGCTAAGGAGCGGCATATAGATCCCGGTATACTCCATTCAGCTACTGCGCCGCCCCTCTCCCCGAACCATATCGGTACCAAATCAAGTCCCTAACCGGCCAACAGTGATTGAAACCTTATCAACACCTTACATGGATGTTCACGACGCCTTAATGGTTCGGTAATGGAAAACTCGAACCGGGTATGGCAATCGTGTTTTAGTCTAGATTAGGCATGCTAGATTAGGCACCTCAACATACTACCCGATCGACAGCGCTGTGTGAACAAGTCGAGGTTCACAACGCAGGGCAACAACCGACGCTAACAGAAAAACCGGCCAACACTCATTGAACCCGTGTTTAAGAAAACCGGCCGCGCCTTAGGATCGGGCCAACTGGGACGGCCTCTCAAGGTGGATCCAGCCGATGCCCTGAGCAGAAGTCTTTCAGGCCTCTGTCGAGAGTCGGCGAACGCCCATCAATACCGGCCAAACGAATGGGAACCTTAGAACGCTTCAACAGGAAACCGGCCTAGACCCAGAGTCAGACGCTTAGCTCGTCCAACTCCTCAGTCCCGAGGTCAAATGGCCTAGTGAAATCGCCCAATACATCCAGAGAGTACAGGACGACCCTTCGGCTCACCAGCCTCGCAAACTGTCCCATCCTCGTTCTGGACAACCCTAACTCAGACAACAGGCGGAAGTTCGATCCGGGCCATTTGCCTCTGGCCCCCATCGGGAAACCAAAGTAGCGCACACTCCTCACCGCACCCAGCTGTTTCAGGATCTCTCTTGTGAGGGGAGAGTAGTACTCTACCTTTTCCTTCCTAGCATCCTCCAATGTCTCGGAGGACACCTCGTAGCCTACCGTGACGTCGACCACTAACGCCAAGTCGGCTTTCGTGAACACCAGGTCGGGAACGCGCAGCTCCCCGGAAGAGGAGCGTACACGAAACTCCCTGGCGACCTTCCAGCCGGCTCGAGTGGCTTCATCCGCCAAGAGGTCACACACTTTGTTGTGTCTTCTGATCCGACTAGACTGCACAGAAGGACACGTTCCCAGGATGTGTGAACAGGTTTTGCTCGGTCCTTGGCATCGGCGACAGGTACTGATAACCTCCGGCCTACCTCTCGCCAACGCCTCCAGGGTCGGATACACGTTGGCCCTGAGCTGAAGCCCAGCAATATACTGGGCCTCCCGAGAACCCCATCTGTGTGGGGCACGAAAGCCAGCAATTACTGAAACTATCATCCTCAAAGACCTCGATGCCCGACCCCTGGGTCGTTAACCCGCACCAGGACCTAAACGATTCCTGCCGCCAGTCACACAGGACTGGACACCTCGGCCGCATTGGCTCAGTGGTTGGATTTGCAGCTTAGGCGTTCCCCCCTACACCTGATATCCCGAGGGAGGGCGCCGTCCCCTTGCGACCACCTGCCTTCGACCATAGACTCTCGAAGTGCGATACGCTCACCGTTGCTAGCGTGGCCACCCGCGTCAGTTCATCTTCCGATGAACCTAGGCGGATGAGCCGACGGATTTGGACTGAAGGGATGAAGCGGGCTAGCTGAGCGATCCCCAGGCCGCCGTCCCGCGGCCTGGAGTACAGAAGCCCGTCACAAGTGCACAGCGGGAGGTGTAACCACCCCTTCACTGCACACCTGATCAACCCATCCACCTGCCCGAGGACTGTGACACCCGCCCCGCCGTGATCCAGCTGGAAGACCAGCCTCGGGATAGCATATACCTTGAACATCTGGACCTTCTGAGAAGGCTTTAGCGCCGCGCGCCCGATCTTGCCGATCCAGTCACGGACCAACGCCATCGGTTCTGTGAAACTTAAGCCTGTCCGTGGGTTCACTATCATCCCGAGATACTTTGCAGATTCCTCGGGGCCGATCAGGTGGAGGGGCTCTCCGCACACCTTCCAAGGCGTGCAGACGTTCTCAACGATTGCCCCATCCACCCTCTGGATTAGGAACCCGTGACACTTCTTGGGTTGCACGCGCATCCCAGTCAACTGGCAGAAAGTTTCAAGAATAGCGATGTTCTTCGACATACCCATCCACGAGCTGCTAACCAACACCAAATCATCGGCGAAAGCGAGCGCTGTCACTGAATGGCCCTCGAGAGTGGCGCCCTCACCCGCTCGTTCGAGTGCGTGAATCACGGGATCCAGCGCCAGATTAAAGAGGATCGGAGACATGGGGTCACCCTGCTTGACACCCACGCGCATTTCAATAGGGACGGAGACGCCCCCAGCAACCCTCACTCGCGTCACCGAGTCCACATAGGAGTGCTCTACGCACCCCACAACATGGCCGTCCAATCCCCTCTGTCTCAATGCACTCACCAGGTGCTCGTGAGAGACAGTGTCAAAGGCTTTCGCAAAGTCGATCAGCACGACAGCCAGCCCAGCACGCCTCGCTCTACTCTGTTTGATTAATCCCTCAAGGATCATCAGGTTTTCAGAGCAGCCAGGGGAGCATACAAACCCCCTCTGGCGCGCATGTGTCCCACAGGCTTTGGTAAGCCTTACCGTGAGGATGCGCGAGTACAGGCGGAGAAGCATGGATCCGATGGTGATTGGACGCCAATTCGATACCAACTTAAGTTCCACCGGATCCGATGACTTCGGCAGCAACGTCGTCCGAGACTCCTTGATCGCCTTTGGCAGGATTCCTGTGACGAACCATGCGTTGAACACGGCCGCGAGACGTCTTCCGCTGGGATCCCATTTGCCAAGCGCCCTGGATCCGATACCATCGGGACCCGCAGCAGAACGAGGGTTGATTCTCTCGAGGTTTTCGCGTACCTCGGAGGCCGAGATGAGCGAATAGAACCACCTGTTTTCAGCCGGCGCCTCAACAAGGAACTGACCGAGTCCACCGAACGGTCTCGCAGTGCCCCAACTATCAGAGAAAACCGAAGTAATCTCCGACAGCGGGACCCCACAGGGACCGCTCACCTCGCCGTCCAGAAGAAGAGTGGCCAGTTTGGGGCGGCAGTTCTCGAACATCCTCTGATGCCGAAGGTAACCACCCCTCTTTGTCACCCGACCCCCAGACCGCAAGGCTGTGTGCCCGCGCTCCCCGCCAGATGCCGATCTACTTGTAGGTGGTTCCTTCGCACCCAGCTCCCGAAGCAGCTCCAGCGCTGAAGACTCCACCAGGATAGGATTCCCGATGACGCCCCTCAGAGAGAAGGTGGAAAGGCCTAGTTGGAAAACCACATCATCCCCCTCCGCGACCGCCTCAAGGAGCATCTGCCTAACTCCCGCAACAGGGGGTGGTGTGCTTCCCGGGCGTGACAACCTCCTGACCAGGTCAGTCCAATCGGTGGTCACGCCCGCCAATCCACTGTTCCCAAACTTCCGATCCAGCCGCCTTCTTTTCCTCACCTGTTCTTTGGTCCCGCCGTGGTGAAGCTGAGCCGCAATCTGCTCAAAAGAGACAGCAGCGGACACAGCCACAGCCGACGGCTGACGCATCTCCTCCACTGGCTCAGCCCGACAAAGGTCGGCGAGTTGACTCCGAGAGAGACCAGCTGCCAGCCCCATCCTTTCCCGGCGATAAAGATCCGCGTGAGCATGCCGCTTGTGTTGTGATCTGCCGACCCCAGTACCGAATGAACGGTGACAAAATTCGCAAGCGAATTTATCGGGCGCACTGACCTCTGCCGGTCCCTTGCACTTCGGGACATGACAAGAGATCGAGTGGCTACTGGGGCTAGTTCGACCACATTCACGACATTGGTATAATACCGGGACCGCCGCATGGCAGGCGGAGAAGTGCGACTTCAACCTGCCGACGGTCCCAATAACCTTCCCACACATTTCGCAACACGGGTCAAAGACAGGTATAACAAGCCGGTATGGAGTAGTGGTAGGATCCCCCCTCGCGGGGTACAGAACGGGCTGGGAGGGCAGCACGCCAGTATCTCCGGCCGGGTCCGTGTTCCTGGCATCTGGCCTTGATTCGCCGCTCCCGGTGAGGGTCGCTAGCACTGTCGCACCATCCGCATCGGCATTAGGGTTTGAGCGTGCAGCGACAAGCTGAATCTTCTTGGAATGTTTGGGTTGTCTAGGCAGACCCAGCTTGTCTGGTCCATCCCTTGGAAGAGCGCAACTCCCAGAAACCCGCACCCGTTCTTTCCCCCGACGACCGGGCTGGACAGTGTCTCCACTGCATCCTGCCCCATCGAAAGGATCATCCCCCCCAAGCCTCTGCCCACCGAAAGGCACCTCACTTGGGATTGACACCCCAAGCCGCCGGCCAGTGGCCAACAGAGGCGCCAGCGTGCAGGAGGCATTGGGCGACCCTTCGGGAGATGTAACGGGCTGTGGCGGCAACACGCTGGGCAGATCCCCTCTCATCAGCCCCAGCATTAATTCTCCACCACTTGCGAGTGGCTCAGGAAGCGACCCCCCAACCGCAACGACCTTAGGGGGGGAGGCTACCGAGACCAGATGACCCATGGAGAGCTTACGCTTCCTGGACAGGCTCAGTCTGCTGAGTCTGCTAACCGTCAAATCCTGTTTCGGCCAAGCCGTTCCCATGGCAGTTATTCCCTTCTTGTAATCAGTGGAACTAACCGGACCACCACTGATGGGGGCGCGTTCATCCTCCGTGCAACTCTCACCCCCTAGAGTTGCCGGGACCCCGTTAGATGGTCTTTCGTTCCCGGTGCGGCGGGTCTGACCAACACCGGGCGGAGCGTCACTTACTGCCAGACGACCCCCGCTTCTTAGGGTCGCCGGAGTGGCCGATATCTCGTTTATCATATCCATATCTCGTCCAAAAAACATCTTACGGCCATGCCACCCTGGCATGAAGGTTATACGCTATGTTTCAGGAAGGGCCATAGGTCCTTGCCGAACCCACCCAAAACCGCGCGCGCACCTCTCCTACCCGAACGCACCTCGAGACCACACGCGTAGCACGGAAGCAAGCGAACACAAGTGTCCACCGGCAACCGCGCCCGCACATGCGGAGACGAGGGCGCCTCCCCCTCTCCGAGGACGGCGGGGGAAGGTAGGAGAGGCCGAATCTCTGCCTCGCTCGGAAAACGCGGCCGGAGCCTACGAAAGGGCGGCCCGGACGACTGGAGGCGAACCCGCGATTGAGAGGAACCATCCGACCGACCGTATGCTATAAAAGCTGGCCGGGCGGAAGCCCTCCCAAGGCGGATCACGTTTGCCAATCGGTCCAAAGGCAAGGAACTTCCTAACCCTTTCCTAAGCACCACCGTGACCGAACCGCTCTCCCTCGTACTTCTCGTACGGTTCTGACTTCTCCATCTTTCCAGTGGACGAACCGGGGGCGACCGGGAGGTTTTGCGGTCCGCCGACAAAGGGGAGGCATCCCCGAATCTGCCCGCGGAAACAGAAACAAAGGACCACCGCCGCTGTCGGAAGGAGCCATGGGGCAGACGCCCACCCTCGAGCGAGACGGTGCGGTGTACGGGGTTACGACGCAGTGCCCGAGCGTAAGGCACCCGCCTCGGGGGTGAGGACGTAGCCCGTGGGCCTCCTCTTCCGTCCCCCCACTGAGTCCAGAGCATGCTATTCCGGATGGTACGTCACTGTTCAGTGAAACGCCAGTAAGCAGTGCATTAGCATTGTTAAGTACCTGCCATCAAATTACGATTCTGTGAAATATGTCCTTTCGAAAAATTATTTCTTTATCCAGGCATCTTAGTTTTAACAGTTTCATTATAGCGGAGTAGGTTATATTTGCTCGTATGTGATATTTATTCTGTTCACAACTTCGCGATCGTACAGCCAGGCTACAGAGCTCCACAAACCGTAGCCATAGCAGAGGAGCGGCCGGAACAGAATGCTGCTGTTGCGGTACCGGAACACGGCTAATAGCGGAGTTTGTCATGGCCGAGTACCTGCCATCAAATCACCATTCTGTCAAATATACGATATATTTGACAGAATCTAAACTAACCACAGGTTCGAGGTCTGGGTAACTGAACGCCTTTTCGCCTCAGCATAACGACGTAACCCACGCATTCCCGTCACCTGACTCGAGTGTAGCATGCTATATTTCTCGCCTGCTATATCGTTTTCTTGGAGTAGTAGGTACTATATAGCATGCTACTTCTCGCCTGCTATGTAGCAGGTAGCAGGCATTTCGGACACAGCCTAGCACTTTTGAGAAAGTCTGATAATTGCTCTACCACCATTTTGGTCATACAATGGATGTGGGTGGGCATCTTGAAAAAACATGTTAAACCTTAAAACAGGGCTAAACATGCATTTTCCCTTTACTACTCCTTTAACATTGCAACCGGCAGTTTGAAACACATGCTCTGACCGGTCGTCAGCGGTCTAGTTTTCGGAATAGCGGACCCCTTTTTATTTATTTACCAAGGGCAGCTATTCCGATGTATGGAAATCAATATTCGGAATAACGGACCTTCGGAATAGCCGTTGGTTACCCTATCAAAGCCACCAGCATTAGCATTAGCCGTGTCGCTAAAGCAGTCCAACACGCTTCACTGCTTCTCATTAACCGAATTTGAAATTTATGGTTCATGAGTTTCTGATGTTACCCCCTTTAAACACAACTAAATGTTTACATAAATTGCATTTAGCACTCTTGGTAGATTTGGAGAAGAACTGTTTTTCCCTGTCCGCCACTATGCCTACTTCCTCAATTGGCCTATTAGAGAGAGGCAAACAATGTGACATCATCGCCTGTCACCAGCAGGTCATGATTAGGGGACGGATATCAGCTGTGTAGGCTGAGTTATGAAACGAACGTGTTAAATACCGATAGCAGCACCGTTTGTCCATGAGCTTATCGATATTTCGGTACTGACCCAATGACGTACCGGTTACCTGTCGTTATTCCGAAATGTCTTTATTCCGAAGGTTCGCTATTCCGAAAAAGCTCAGAAAGGTCGCTATTCTGAAAAAGCTCTAACCCTACTAACACAGTGGGTTGCAGCAACATTGCACATAAGTTGTAGTTTGGTAAGTTGCAACATTCAGGCGATGTTGTGACAACGTCCATCTATGGTCGAAAATAACTTACCCTCCTTAGACTTTATGGCAACGTTGCTGTAACTGTGAAAACGGTGGTGCCTACAACTACAATTAAATAACGTGGCAGTGATGTTGTATTACAGTCCTGTAGGGAGGGAAAGTGAAAACATGTGCCCCTAGTGGATTTATTCCTATCGGAGAGGAGTTTCAATGTAGTAAACTCCATTGACCGGATTTTCTAATAATTGCTACAAAGCCATTTCGGTTAAGTAAACAAAACAAGAACTTGTGAGTGTGTTTACAGTGATAACCTACTAACCGGGATCATTTCAAACAGTATTTCACCTTCTTTCAAATTTTCGAAATTGCAGACAAATATTTTCATAAATCGGATTGTGATTGAAAATCAACTATGATAACCAGAATCAATCAAGTTTGTCTCCAAGTATTTGCCGTTTAAGGCATTCTACTAACTTTTCGGTGTCAACCAAGATATAATTTTTCAAAAGACATGTCTGAGAAATCCCATTCATTCTCTCAGCATTAGGAACGCTACCACTATGGGGCGATGAGATTACTTTCCCTCCCTATAGACCTTTTACAGCCATCGGCAGAAGTTTGCGCGCACATTCTTGAAACGGCAGCAGGGGAAGACAGACGGATTCAGAACAAGGAACCCTAACCCAGAGCAGTATTTTAGTGCAAATAGATTTTATATGCCATCAAGATGTCTGGCTGTTGCGTCTACGTGTGTACAAATCGGCGCTCTAGTGGATTGAAACTGTATTCGATTCCTAACGTATTCGATTCGATTCGGCCCTAACCGGCGAACACTTTGGGGCTAAGGAGCGGCATATAGATCCCGGTATACTCCATTCAGCTACTGCGCCGCCCCTCTCCCCGAACCATATCGGTACCAAATCAAGTCCCTAACCGGCCAACAGTGATTGAAACCTTATCAACACCTTACATGGATGTTCACGACGCCTTAATGGTTCGGTAATGGAAAACTCGAACCGGGTATGGCAATCGTGTTTTAGTCTAGATTAGGCATGCTAGATTAGGCACCTCAACATACTACCCGATCGACAGCGCTGTGTGAACAAGTCGAGGTTCACAACGCAGGGCAACAACCGACGCTAACAGAAAAACCGGCCAACACTCATTGAACCCGTGTTTAAGAAAACCGGCCGCGCCTTAGGATCGGGCCAACTGGGACGGCCTCTCAAGGTGGATCCAGCCGATGCCCTGAGCAGAAGTCTTTCAGGCCTCTGTCGAGAGTCGGCGAACGCCCATCAATACCGGCCAAACGAATGGGAACCTTAGAACGCTTCAACAGGAAACCGGCCTAGACCCAGAGTCAGACGCTTAGCTCGTCCAACTCCTCAGTCCCGAGGTCAAATGGCCTAGTGAAATCGCCCAATACATCCAGAGAGTACAGGACGACCCTTCGGCTCACCAGCCTCGCAAACTGTCCCATCCTCGTTCTGGACAACCCTAACTCAGACAACAGGCGGAAGTTCGATCCGGGCCATTTGCCTCTGGCCCCCATCGGGAAACCAAAGTAGCGCACACTCCTCACCGCACCCAGCTGTTTCAGGATCTCTCTTGTGAGGGGAGAGTAGTACTCTACCTTTTCCTTCCTAGCATCCTCCAATGTCTCGGAGGACACCTCGTAGCCTACCGTGACGTCGACCACTAACGCCAAGTCGGCTTTCGTGAACACCAGGTCGGGAACGCGCAGCTCCCCGGAAGAGGAGCGTACACGAAACTCCCTGGCGACCTTCCAGCCGGCTCGAGTGGCTTCATCCGCCAAGAGGTCACACACTTTGTTGTGTCTTCTGATCCGACTAGACTGCACAGAAGGACACGTTCCCAGGATGTGTGAACAGGTTTTGCTCGGTCCTTGGCATCGGCGACAGGTACTGATAACCTCCGGCCTACCTCTCGCCAACGCCTCCAGGGTCGGATACACGTTGGCCCTGAGCTGAAGCCCAGCAATATACTGGGCCTCCCGAGAACCCCATCTGTGTGGGGCACGAAAGCCAGCAATTACTGAAACTATCATCCTCAAAGACCTCGATGCCCGACCCCTGGGTCGTTAACCCGCACCAGGACCTAAACGATTCCTGCCGCCAGTCACACAGGACTGGACACCTCGGCCGCATTGGCTCAGTGGTTGGATTTGCAGCTTAGGCGTTCCCCCCTACACCTGATATCCCGAGGGAGGGCGCCGTCCCCTTGCGACCACCTGCCTTCGACCATAGACTCTCGAAGTGCGATACGCTCACCGTTGCTAGCGTGGCCACCCGCGTCAGTTCATCTTCCGATGAACCTAGGCGGATGAGCCGACGGATTTGGACTGAAGGGATGAAGCGGGCTAGCTGAGCGATCCCCAGGCCGCCGTCCCGCGGCCTGGAGTACAGAAGCCCGTCACAAGTGCACAGCGGGAGGTGAAGCCACCCCTTCACTGCACACCTGATCAACCCATCCACCTGCCCGAGGACCGTGACACAGCCCCGCCGTGATCCAGCTGGAAGACCAACCTCAGGATAGCATACACCTTGAACATCTTGACCTTCTGAGAAGGCTTCAGCGCCGCGCGCCCGATTTCGCCGATCCAATCACGGACCAACGCCATCGGTTCTGTGAAACTTAAGCCTGTCCGCGGGTTCACTATATACTTTGCAGATTCCTCGGGGGCCGATCAGGTGGAGGGGCTCCCCGCACACCTTCCAAGGCGTGCAGACGTTGTCAACGACTGCCCCATCCACCCTCTGGATTAGGAACCCGTGACACTTCTTGGGTTGCACGCGCATCCCAGTCAACTGGCAGAAGGTTTCAAGAATAGCGATGTTCTTTGACATACCCGTCCACGTGCTGCTAACCAACACCAGATCAACAGCGAAAGCGAGCGCTGTCACTGAATGGCCCTCGAGAGTGGCGCCCTCACCCGCTCGTTCGAGTGCATGGATCAGGGGATCCAGCGCCAGATTGAAGAGGATCGGCCATATGGGATCACCCTGTTTGACACCCACGCGCATTTCGATGGGGACGGAGACGCCCCCAGCAACCCTTACTCGCGTTACCGAGTCAACATAGGAGTGCCTCACGCACTCCACAACATGGCTGTCTAATCCCCTCTGCCTCAATACACTCACCAGGTGCTCGTGAGAGACAGTGTCGAAAGCTTTCGCAAAGTCAATCAGCATGACAGCCAGCCCAGCGCGCCTCACTCTACTCCGTTTGATTAATCCCTCAAGGATCATCAGGTTCTCAGAGCAGCCAGGGGAGCATACAAACCCCCTCTGGCGCGCATGTGTCCCACAGGCTTTGGTAAGCCTCACCGTGAGGATGCGTGAGTAGAGGCGGAGAAGCATGGATCCGATGGTGATTGGACGCCAATTCGATACCATCTTAAGTTCCACCGGATCCGATGACTTCGGCAGCAGTGTCGTCCGAGACTCCTTGATTGCCCTCGGTAGGATTCCTGTGACAAACCATGCGTTGAACACGGCCGCGAGACGCCTTCCGCTGGGATCCCATTTGCCAAGCGCCCTGGATCCGATACCATCGGGACCCGCAGCAGAGAAAGGGTTTATTCTCTTGAGGTTTTCGCGTACCTCGGAGGCTGAGACGAGCGAACAGAACCACCTGTTTTCAGCCGGCGCCTCAACAAGGAACTGACCGAGTCCACTGAACGGTCTCGCAGTGCCCCAACTATCAGAGAAAACCGAAGTAATCTCCGACAGCGGGACCCCACAGGGACCACTCACCTTACCGTCCAGAAGAAGAGTGGCCAGTTTGGGGCGGCAGTCCTCGAACATCCGCTGATGCCGAAGGTAACTACCCCTCTTTGTCACCCGACTCCCAGACCGCAAGGCTGTGTGCCCGCACTCCCCGCCAGACGCCGACCTACTTGTAAGTGGTTCCTTCGCACCCAGCTCCCGAAGAAGCTCCAGCGCTGAAGACTCCACCAGGATAGGATCCCTGATGACGCCCCTCAGAGAGAAGGTGGAAAGGCCGAGTCGGAATACCACATCATCCCCCTCCGCGACCGCATCAAGTAGTCTCTGCCTAACTCCTGCAACAGGGGGTGGTGTGCTTCCTGGGCGTGACAACCTCCTGACCAGGTCAGTCCAATCGGTGGTCACACCAGCCAATCCACTGTTCCCAAACCTCCGATCCAGCCGTCTCCTTTTCCTCACCTGTTCTTTGGTCCCGCCGTGGTGAAGCTGAGCCGCAATCTGCTCGAAAGAGACAGCAGCAGGCACAGCCCCAGCCGACGCATCTCCCCCACTGGCTCGGCCTGACAAAGGTCGGCGAGTTGACTCCGAGAGAGACCAGCTGCCCGTCCCATCTTTTCCCGGCGATAAAGATCTGTGTGGGCATGCCGCTTGTGTTCTCCTATAGTCTATGAATGAAGCATCATTAAATTTCACATTCTTTAATTTAAATGCTTTGTTGTAAAGCACTTTGAGCTGAATTTATCTGTATGAAAAGTGATATACAAATAACATTTAATTGTTATTATTACCTTGTTCTCAAACACGTTTTCTCCATCTGGATGTAATTTAATTATTACGAACACATATATCTAGGCCTACAGTAGCCTATCTATCTCGGTAACTGTCGTCGGGTCAAGACGTGATGGCTGTTAAGTCAAATGCGCAAAATAACAGTATTGTAAATATATTTGTTAGTAAAGATGTGGTGAACGTGGGGGTTTTGCATTTTGTTTCTGGAACGCACTCAACTGGTAGGCTACTCGTGAACCCCGGAAGTACATTTGAAGACGGGGCACCAGTTAATGTAGTCAAGTCTGAGCGCAGTAGGCTATATGGCTTCAGCACGATACAAAGAAAAAATAAGCTTGATCGGAGGTGTGGATCCATACAAAATTGACATAGACGCCATGAGTAAAGATCACTCATTGCCAATCATATCCTGACATTAACGATCTTGTGCATACGCGGCAGGTTTGACAGTGAGTGCGTTCACATGCACACTATATGCCGATCATAACCCGATAATTGTAATAATGCGATTATTGAAATGGTCTTGTGAACCCTTTATCTGATTTCCAAAATCGGGGTAAGGTCTTAACACTAGAACCGCCAAAGACGTCCATTGGACGATTGTGGGTTTTCATTTGCACATAACTATATTTTAATGAAACATTGAAGTCCGCCTGTCAATGACTTTCCCTAAAATTGTGTTCTGTTGCACCCCCTATTGTTAAATTATAAAGGGCCTGGTCTAGGCGCTCTCGCATAGGCTATGATTTTGTTATTTCTCGTATAATTCCAAGCATGTGATGACGTAGTGTAGGCTATATGCATTAGAGTGGGGTGTGCACGAAAATACAGGACAGGTTCTTGCATTTTTTGCATATTCTCGCAATATTTGCAAGTTCCCACAACTTCCGAAAATCCCCGCATTTTCAACGCATAAAATCACATAAAAAACCTGCATATTCCATTGCATAATCAAGGACTTTTGCCTGCATAATCAAGGATTTTTGCCCGCATAATCAAGGATTTTTGCCCGCGTTTTTCTGGAGGGACTGGCAGAGCCTCCAGGACTGGCAGACGCGACATCCTCCAGTTGGCTGAAGAGCTGCGCGCTCTGGCGTCCAAACAGCCACCGGCGGCGCCCCTCGCAGTGTCCACAGAAGAATAACCCCAAAAATACCCGCATGGTGAAGACAAGCTGCAGCAAGAACAGAACTGTCTACCAATGCATGAAGTGCACCATAGCTGTCTGTGGCAGTTGCACTGCCAAGGTGCAGAGGATATGTGCGAAGTGTATTTGAATTGTATTGTATTGAATTGTATCTGCCGCCTCAACCGTGCGTAAGAGCAGAGCGCATCAACTTGTGTATAGCCTACAACTAGTAGGCCATAGCTATTAAAACTGCTTATTCCCTACCCCCCCTTAGGGAAGTGGTGTACAGCTGCCACATGCCCCCATTGTAAAAAAACTGTGGCGGCTGTACACTTCTCGAGCGTTGTACACGCCACTTCCGTGGGCCGCCGGGGCCCGCCAAAAATAGGCGGCCGGTCTCTAAAAAGCCGCCCGGGTCCCGGGCTCGCGCCGGCGCCCCCTGTCGCCGGCCCGGACCGGCGGCCCTCCGAACGGACCCCCGTGCGTACGGGTTTTACTGCGCTCCGGGGGCGATCCCGGCCCGTTCCACGAGAGGGCGACCATCCCTGCGGAGCCTGTGAGCGTTGTACGCCCGCGGTTTCGGGCGTTCCTGTGGCGGCAGTACAGAACGTACCGCCGACACGGGCTCAATTGCAAACTGTGTGCGTTGTACACGCGTGTACAGCCCAGGCACTTTTCACTCAAAAGCGGGGTCCCCGATCACGTGACCTCTCGGGCGGGGCCTCGCCAAATTCGAACCGTACGCCCTCCGGAGGGCGCCGATGAGGCCTGCGGTGCCCAAAAACGTCTCGGGCCGGTTTTGAGTTTGACCCCCACCGATCGGGCTTACCTCCGGTCAGGGCGGAGGCCCGCCCGTGGCCGAATGGCGTGCAGAGTTTCGGACCAATCAGAGAGCTCGATTTTCAAAGTTGTCCGATCAGCACGAAGTCCGGTGAGCGTGATCGGGGCCTAAGGGCCCTCTGTACGTTGGACCAATCGGAGCATCCCATATGGGCCAATCGGAGAACGGGATATTCAGATCGGTTCCGTTCGGCACGAAATCCGGTGAGCGTGATCGTCACCTCAAGGCCTATGGGCCGTACGGGTTTCGGACCGATCGGACCGCTCATTTTTTTTTAATACGCTACAGTAATATTTGGCTGTACACCGACATGTGCGGTGCCCGAAGGCCTCATCTGTACGCGGCTGTTTCTCATGATCGATTGGGAGTAGGAGGCTGATCTCAGAGTTTGTTCAAGGCACCCTTTGGTACTGTAGGACCACCGATTTATAGCCTCCTAGCCCCCACCACTTTGGAGAAATTTGGCTTGTACAGCCGCCATACATTCCTATGGCTGTTGTACACATCATCTTTTTAATTTTTAAAGGTGTTGTCAAAGCACTAGAGGCCTCAAAAAATTTCAGCTAACCCCTCTAGAAAAAAAAAATCACATATCTCCAAATTTGCCCCAGGACACTGTCAGGCTCTAAGAGTACGACACCCTTCTGTGCAATAATTGATCATTTTGATCGAAAATGAAAACCGCTTAATCTTGGGGGCTGACGCTAAAATATGTTGATCCTTGGACACTCTAGAGCAATCTAAGTTTTGATTCATATCTGTGGGATGTTTGTAGGCCGTACGGGAAAGGCGTACAGTGCCAATAGGTTTATATGGCAGCTGTACATTCCTTTATTTCCAAACTTAACGGAGAGCTTGGAGGCTAATATTCCAGTATGTTAGTGTCAACACTTGGTACTTTAACACCACCGAGCTATAGCCTCCTATCCCCCACCAGTTTGGAGAAACAGGCGTGTACAGCCGCCATAGGTCGGTGTACAACAGCAATAGGTTTACATGATAAAATTCAAATTGCTCAGATTGGCTCGAAATTGCCTTCCCAAAGAGCAGGGCCTTCCTCTTCACGGTCCTGGTCGTCATGACCTTCAGGGCTTTCTGGGTCTTCCTGGCCTGGATCCTCTTCATCGGGGACACATACCCTCTGAGGCGGGGGAGCAGGTCATTCGTCTGGCTCCTGAGCTGCCACCTTTGACGCTGGGATACTTCAGGCTGTGTGAGCAAAACAGCATTTTGTTTTTAGTCTTGACATTAAATACAGACTGACCTTACAGCTGTTCATATATCACCACTTTAAGATATACCTACCGGTTCCTCCTCTTCTCCTTTCTCTTCACCTTCGGAGGACACCGGAGGGGAGGAATCCCCTGACTCCTGGTACGGCACCTGGAGAGGATAGTGTAAAGGACATTCACAAGGTTAGCCTCATTCTTTAGCGATCCTTGACAGTTGGGTGTATTGTCTCTATTTGTGTGTGCTTGATTGTCACAAATGAATGGATTTTCAAGATTGTCAAATAATTAAAAAACAACAACACAACTTTTAACTAACCTTTGACTCATCCCCGCTTGTGCCCTCGTCCTCTGTCTCTTCCTCCCTCCTGCCCTTCTTCGCTGCCGATGGCTGGGACGCGGCGGGACCTGCTGTCTCTGCCCTCCTCTTGCCTCCTCTGCCTCCCCTCTCTTCCTCCTCAGGCGCCTCAAGGGCAGAAGAGATACTTCTCCTCACCTCCATGGCCTTGTCCTCGTCGGGGTTGAGGGCATAAAACTTGTCAGCCATGGAAGTGCTGTGGCACTGCATGTCCGTGACCAGTTTTCTCTCTCCTGGCGTCTCACTGTCCTATGTCTGAAACACATTTGAAACACATAGCAGACAGAGAGACAAAAAAAGAGACAGAATAGCATCCCAAATCAACTTGTAGGAAAACACACCAGTCTATTCAAGTGCCATGTGTAACAAGATTTGGATTATGAGTGTTGTTCACACTGTTATGTGTATGTGTGTACGTGTATGTGTGCACACTTACATATTTGGCCACCGCCGTCCTGATCATGGTGAAGGATGGGTTGCCTTTGAGGCCGCTGGCGTGCCATGCGTTTCCAAAGAGGAGGTTGATGTTCTTGCATGCGTGCTTCCCCTTTGTGTACAGCACATAAGCATTTTTGGGGCCCTGGATCGAGGCCTTAAGAGAAGATGAGACAGCCTTTATTATTCCCCAGGTTGGAGAAATTGGGATTATCGCAGCAGCAAAAAGGAGACCCGGCACATAGCGGTAAACTCTGGTACTGAAAAGAGAATTAACAAAGTGAAGTAATAGCAAAGTAATAAACTAGCCTTGATGGTCAGCCACTGATCCAGCCATCCGAATTCCTCCTCGGTCATGAAGATGATGGCCTCCCCAAACGTCTTGGCGGTCTTGTGCTCTTTGACCTTTTGATAGCAAGAGAGAAAGATACAAATTGAGACAGAGAAGGAGAGAGAGAGAGAGAGAGATAGAGAGATTATAAGTGGCTGTGGGGAGCAGGCTGACACTTGACACAGTGTGTCAGGTAGATTAATCACTAATATTCTAATTGTGTGTTGCCAGATGGATTAAATGAGCACTCACGTGGATGAGGTAGCCGCCTGCCTGGCTTTTGCTATTGCTGTGGCGTCGCCTGGCCTCATCGACCTCCTGCTCAGTCATATTCGTGTAGACGCCGGTCCTGTGGCCGTAGGAACAGGCCCAGTACCCGGCCATGTACCCATACAGCACAAATTTGGTGGCCTCGTCTGTCTTCTGTTTTAGCTTGGCTGTGGAGAGAGAATGGAGACAAGAGAGACAGAAGATTGAACATTCGACACAACGATCAATCTTTACTCACTGCGTGTTGCGGTATGATGACGTATGCCCTCCTCCCTTGTTCTCTGTAAAGCGCATTGTGTTGCCTCTGTGTATGAAATGTGCTATACAAATAAAACTTTGATTTTTTGATTTGATTGATTGATTGACTGACAGAAAACTCACTCAGAAGCTGGGGGATCCTAATCTTGGCCTGATTCTTGAACTCCACCAGGTCAGCCGGCGGAAGGTTGTCCTGTTTCGTTCGCACATTTTCCATGCGATGCACGGTCACCGCCTTCATGTTGGACTTCATTTTCATCTCGGCTTCCCGACGCAGCTCTGCGAACTGCACCTTTGTGAGGCGGCAGTGTTTGGGTGGGATCTCGGACAGGAACATGATGAAAAGCCGGATGTTGGTGAGGTAGAACTGGGCCGTGGTAATCTTCCCCTCGTGCTCCTTTACAAGGGTGTTTGTGAACCTGCAGAGTTGGTGAAATACAAAGAAAATCAATAGTTTTAGTTTTGTTATATGGCAATGAATAGATTACTTGAACTTAAACCAATTGCCCTGAGTGAGTAATGACAACACTACTCACGTCCACATCCTCGGGATGTTGTAAAGGAACACCCAGTCTGAAGGTTTTGTCACACCGTGACCCATGTAGAGAAGGAATGCCTTCACCCTGCTGACTTTCGACTTGGCATTTTCTTCCTGCTTCAAAGATGGGTTGAGCCCTTGATGGTGCTGTTTGAAATTTTCAAGCACTCTCTCTGCAATGACACATGTATTACACATGTATTAGATTAAAACCTTGGGTGTGTGCGCGTTTTAGAGTGTGTGTGTGTGTGTGTGTGTGTGTGTGTGTGTGTGTGTGTGTGTGTGTGTGTGTGAGAGAGAGAGAGAGAGAGAGAGAGAGATCCAATATACAGTATGAAGAGTCAAGACTCCTTACCTATTCCACCAGGCAGCTCAAAAAGCCTCATCCGGTTCCCTCTGCCACGCCCGGTGCTCCATGGGGAGTAGTCTTTTGAGGGGGAACAAGGCAAGGTCACCGAAGTGACCTTAACATTTCGGCCTCCTGGGTTGAGGAAGGTCGGCCGCTGGGTGGAGCTCGTGGCTGGCGCGGGGGAGCTCGTGGATGGCTGGGAGGAGCTTGTGGCTGGCGCGGGGGAGCTCGTGGATGGCTGGGAGGACAGCAGCCCGGCATCAAACACCACTTCCTCCTCCTCCTCGTCCTCCTCCTCCACCAATGCAGCAGCCTAGCAAATGAGGTGAGTATTAAATAGATATATAGATAGACAGATAGAGAGAAAGGATACAGAGAAATAATTCTAACCTTTGGCCCTTGCCCAAGAGCCGGTCTTAATGCCACCCGCTGATGGCAGCTCAGCAGGTGGCGCAGCTGGCGGATCTTGTGGTCCTTTTGTAGAAGGCGGGACCGAAGACCATTCACCTCCAACTGCGCCCGGGCACGGTAGCGGCCGCAGCTGAGGTCTCGAGGTGCCTCTGAAGGTGTTTTTTCTTGTGTCCACACCCTGGGACCGGACACGGACTGGTGCGGATGCCGATGAGGCCTCGCGCCAGCTGGAGGACAATCATCCTCTCCTCCTTATTTTTAACGTGGTGGACTGTGAGGAGGTGTCCGCTGAGAGCAGACAGCTCCTTGTCGCACATCGGACATGAAGGCATGATTCAATAATTCTGAAAGAGAAAACACACACACCAGATTTTAGCATTTAATATTTTATCACAACAGTGCATCTATATCATTGAATACAGCCATAGAAGCATGTCAAGAAAGTTGTTTAATTTTGCTTCAAAGTGAGAGCCATCTGCAGAGAGGAAAAAAGGCAAACTCCTCTTTTACCTATGTCACTTTGCAACAATAAGAAACAATTTTCCTCACAATATAGCATGACATGCTTGATATCATTCCATTCCTCATCTTGTTGTCTTTCATTTCATATAAGGTACATTACTTTTGCATTAAAACTTAGCCAGCAAGCGTCGAGTGAAAGAGTGAGCGCACATGGTTAAAGTACAGTATGGAGTAGGCCTAATTTGCCTCGAGACATGCGGTCTTTCACTCGACGTTTGCGGGCTGGGTTTAATGTAAAAGTGAGGTACCTTATATGAAAAGAAAGACAACAAGATGGATGGGGAATCGAATGATATCAAGCATTTCATGCAATATTGTGAGGAAAGTTGAGAAATATTGTCTTCAATGTGAATGCCATATCCTGAGAGAAAAACTAGAGAACACTTTGCAACGATATTTCTCAAGTTTCCTCACAATATAGCATGGAATGCTTTATATCATTTGTTTCCCCATCTTGTTGTCTTTATTTTCATATAAGGTACATGAGTTTTACATTAAAGCAAACGTCGAGTGAAAGAACGCATGTCCAAGCGCATTTCATTAGGGCTACGTGCATTTAAAAGTCATACAAAAACTTTTCTCACAGGATTTTCCTCACAGACTTGGCAGAAATCGATCAATTAGCCTTTTATCTTTATTTTCACATCCAGATACATCACTTTTTTCTATTAAAACTCAATGTTAAACTCACCCGTTTGTGCGTCTTCTCTCTCCGTAAAAACAACTGCACTGAACTTGCTTGTTGGATAATGCTGTATAATTTTTTAAGGTGGACTGTTTAAGGTAGACCAGAGACCTGTTTTAAACCGCCCTTTGGGCTTTGCATTTTTTCTCTGCCTCCGGTGTCGTGCGTTTGGGTCCAAATCCAACCCAGTCATAACAGGTATAGTGAAGAGAGTTTATATTATTATACTCACAGGTATAGTGAAGTGAGGTCATATTATTATATTATTATACTCACAGGTATAGTAGAGTGAGGTCATATTATTATATTATTATACTCACAGGTATAGTGAAGTGAGGTCATATTATTATATTATTATACTCACAGGTATAGTGAAGTGAGGTTATATTATTATACTCACAGGTATAGTGAAGTGAGGTCATATTATTATACTCACAGGTATAGTGAAGAGAGTTTATATTATTATACTCACAGGTATAGTGAAGTGAGGTCATATTATTATACTCACAGGTATAGTGAACAGAGTTTATATTATTATACTCACAGGTATAGTGAAGTGAGTTTATATTATTATACTCACAGGTATAGTGAAGAGAGTTTATATTATTATACTCACAGGTATAGTGAAGTGAGTTTATATTATTATACTCACAGGTATAGTGAAGTGAGGTCATATTATTATATTATTATACTCACAGGTATAGTGAAGTGAGGTCATATTATTATATTATTATACTCACAGGTATAGTGAGGTCATATTAGTATACTCACAGGCATGGTGAAGGTCTCCAGAAAGCTATGGTTAGGACACGTCTTTTTCACTAGTATGTCCAACGCACCCACCAGTCCACAGCACTGCAGCTATAACACAAGAGACAGAGAGAGAGACAGAGAGATAAAGAGAGAGATAGACAGAGAGAGAGAGAAAGAGAGAGAGAGAGAAAGAGAGAGAAAGAGAGAGAGAGATAGACAGAGAGAGAGAGAGAGAGAAAGAGAGAGAGAAAGAGAGAGAGAGAAAGAGAGAGAGAAAGAGAGAGAGAGAAAGAGAGCACACGAGAGGCAGAAGATGTCAGGCAGTGAGTGAGTGCGTGAGACAAGGAGTTTGGATATAAAGCTATCGACCTAATGAATGCAGCAATACCAAACATTACTACTCGCACGTGCGCATGCACAGAGCCACAAAATGCATTAATTGGCGGAGGTCTGTGCTCTCTCAAGCACCATCTCGTTTCTGTTAAAGCAGAGGGCTGAGCATCTTCTTCTCAACAAATGTACACCTCTCTTTTTCAGACACAAGAGGGAGTCAGAGTGTAGGGAATAAGCCATTTCCTGTTTGTTCAAAGACAGCTCTTTGAGCTGCAGGAATCAGGAAATTAAGTTGACCATCTTTTGAATAAAGGCTCAAAACAAGTGTCAAAGACATTTTAGAGGACTATTTTGTAAATATGTTTGTGACAACCTTGGTAGCATGATCATTGATTGATTACTGCATGATTTCATGATGGATTATTAGAAAACAAGAAATATTGACCTGTAGGTCTACTGTATGTTACACCTTCAGAACTAGATTCTGTACAGTGGCACTTGGAAGTGTCCCCCATCCCCAACCCACGTTGACCTTTTACATACCAACAAACCTGTGAGAAGGTATACATTTAACAGAATCAAAATTGACTGTGAAAACATATAAAATGTTATTGTACAGTAGGCTATATCAGTTGCACTTACTTTTTTTTTCTCTTGTCTTTAGTTGTATACCGTCTTGGTTGCTTCTGTGTGTTTGTTTCCTGTACTGAGGTGATTGTCTACCTGCGCCAGTGTCCCTATAAGAAAATTAGGAATAGAACATCATAGTCTAGTTGATAATCAAGTTAATACAGTAAAAATGACAATTATACTACCAACCGTGACCCTAATTGCGTTGCTATATGTGTGGTATAAATACAGCCGAGTTGAGCTAACGTACTTGTGATTACCAGGTCAGAGTACAGCTACTGTTGGGTGAAGTTAAGGCATTGCCTCTCCTCTCCTTCTGAGACATGAAAGCTGGTATAATAGTCCAGCAGGAGGGGCCCTCAGATTTTGAGGTACCCCTACCCGAGTTAGAACAAAACACAACCATGTTTTTTCATATCCCCTATGTGTCCCATTAATGAGATGGGTTGTGGAACTTTAGTTTTGTGGGAAATACGTTTTTTGGGCTATTCTTTCTTCTGTCAAAGAAACACAAGAACAGAACAATGTAACGTTATATATCCTATGTAGTAGTGTTAGTTAATGAAGTTAGCTGCTAGCTTTCTGCTGCACCTGTGCTTAACTATCAGCTGGTATGAGGTTGCTTATAAGATAAACATTGCTATTGGGCACATTGTTATTGTAAACAGGTTTCTGTAATAGCAAACATCCTAAATGTGCTCCTAAACTGAGATAAGACAGCAGGTTTCTGTAATGAGGCCCGCATGTCTCAGGATTGTGTTCTCCAAGTCATGTTCCATACTTTTGTGAGTGAAATACACTTCAGAAATCCTTCTTAGTGTAGAACCCTACTAGATAATGCGCTGAAGCGCACTGATGTTTCCAGAAGCCTTTTTTTGTTCATCCGTCCTTATATTGAACACAATGCTTCCTATCAGTTTCCTCAAGAAACACCGAGCTACAGGAGAGATGATGGAAATAAAATGAGCTCAACATACAAACTTAAACAGACCATATCAATTGGTGTATAAGAAAGCTCGCATTACCGTCGCGTTACAGCCATTCATTCAACTACATCTAACATCAGGAGTAACATCAGCGCCATTGAGGTAGAAATGCATCTGTTAAATGTCAGAACATAATATGCGTTCTTACTTATTGTGACCTACAGAGGGCAATGTTGTATTTAGCCTAGTGTGTCCAGAACGTGACGTCACTGACTCCACCTTGACTACCTCTCCTCTACCTGTTCCGGTAGATTAACGTTATCTGTTATCAGAGCGGCAGCACCGCATCTCTCTCTGCCTGATAAATAAATATGCCTACAAGGCTAAAGATATAAAAGTGTCTATTGAGAGTCCTGTCGACATCCACCGCTACGCAACTCCGCTTAACAGGTTATGGGCCCAGCAATGCCAGTCTAGAGCAAGAAGAAGGTAATAGAAAAAGGAACTGTTAGCCAAGAGAAGCTACTAGCTGGGACTGGAAGAAGACGGCGCCGAGAGACTCCCGCGAAAAGTGAAAACGCGCCACGGAGTTTCTACAAGCCGCAGCCCGCCCAAAGTTTTGAAAATAGTGGACTCGGAAAGAAGGAACGTGAAAATGGCCGGAGCAGGAACATCACCGCAGCAAATCATATTTGATGGGTCAGAAGATAAGTATGATCTATGGGAGACAAGATTCCTTAGCCGATTGCACATTCTGAAGCTAAAAGACACTATTTTGAATGCGCCCACTGGAGAAGGGAGGCAGGCAATAGCTGAAGATAGCGCGAAGAATGCAGACTGTTATGCACAGTTAGTGAATGCACTAGATGATAAGAGCCTGTCATTGATAAGGCATGATGCAGCAGAAGATGGGAGGGAAGCCCTAAAAATATTAAGGGAGCATTACTCTGGAAAAAGCAAGCCCAGGACCTGTACACAACATTGACCACCATACAAATGGAAGGAAATGAAAGTGTTACTGACTACATCATAAGGGTTGAGAATATAATTTCAGCTCTTCGTGATGCAGGAGAGAACATGAGCGATGGGCTGCTTATAGCCACAGTTTTGAACGGACTTCCAGACTCATTCAGGCCACTGGCTGTCCATGTTACACAGAATGAGGACAACGTTACATTCAAAGACTTCAAGAGAAGACTAAGAGTCTATGAAGAATCTGAGAAGATGAGAACAACTGGATCTGCGGACAGTGTGATGAAGACCAGCGCAAAGCAAAGCAATCAAGGCAGCAAGACACACAGGAAGGATGGGGAAGCTGTGGTGTGTTACAAATGTGGTCAAAAAGGACACATCAGAACCAAGTGTACCCAGAAAGTGTGGTGTGGTCACTGCAGAAGCAACATGCACGCTGAGTCCCTGTGCAGGAAAAAGGGAAAAAGAGACGGAGCCAGAAAGGTTGCAGAGGAAAAACGAGAGGACATCGACGACGAGGATCAGTGCTTCATGGCCAAGCATGCAACCAGCGAGAGGCCATCAGTCAACGTGAAGAAGAAGGGGATCATGGTTGACGCCGGGGCAACATCTCACATCGTGAACGATATTGGCAAGTTCAAAAGCTTTGATGACACATTCCAGCCCGACACCCATTCAATCGAGCTGGCGGATGGGACCAAATGCAGCGGGATGGCACAACGCAGAGGAACGGCGCTGATCTACCTGCTAGACAACGATGGACGAGAACAAAGAGCACAGCTACAGGATGTGCTGTATATGCCGACGTATCCACACGACATCTTCTCAGTGGCAAGAGCAACCAACGGAGGAGCGACAGTGACTTTCAAAAAGGGGGACAGTCACATGATCGCCAAAAGCGGCACCAGGTTTGACTTCCATGAAAGTGGAAATCTGTTTTATTTACCAACCATTGTGAAAAATGTTGATAAATGCAATGTGTGCCACGACATGCAAACTTGGCATGAAATCTTAGGCCACTGTAATTATGAAGATGTAGAAAAGCTACTGGGTGTGGTAAAAGGGATGGAAATAAGAGGCCGTACAGTCAGGCCAGCACAGATGTGTGAAATTTGTACTAAAGGAAAATTCACCCAGACACGAAATAGGGAGGCAGACAGAAAGGCTACAGAGCCTTTACAGCTGGTCCACACTGATTTAGCCGGTCCCATGAAAACCCCAAGTTTAGAAGGTCACAAATATGCAATGTCCTTTACAGACGACTATTCGGGTGCCATGACAGTGTATTTTCTAAAATCCAAAAGCGATGCAGTACAGGCCACAGAGAGATACTTGGCAGACTCAGCACCTTATGGAAAAGTGAAATGTATCCGTTCGGACAACGGAACTGAGTATACAAATAGGGAATTCAAAGCACTGCTAACAAAAAATGGTATCAAGCATGAAACATCTGCACCTTATTCACCTCACCAGAACGGTACAGCAGAGCGAGGTTGGAGAACCCTCTATGAAATGGGCAGGTGTATGCTGTTAGACAGTAAGTTGCCAGACAAGCTGTGGAATCATGCTGTACAGACTGCAGCCTATGTAAGAAACAGGTGTTACTCTAGGCGCACAAAGAAAACCGCTTATGAGATGCTCACAGGCAAGAAACCAGACATGTCCAAACTTCACAAATTCGGGTCTGTGTGTTTTGCATACACACAAGAAAAAGGGAAGTTAGATCCCAGATGTGAGCAGGGTCTTTTCATGGGCTACGACAAGAATAGCCCAGCATATCTTGTATACTTTCCAGACACAGAGAAGGTCCAAAAGTGCAGATTGGTGAAATTCACAAACAAGACAGCTAATCAGACAGAAAAGGAAACACAGACACATGGGTCATACATTGAAAGTCAGGATAGAGAGGTGTACCCCAGGGTCCATGACGATGATGAACATGTTGTCGAAAGTATGGGAAATGCATCAGGTCAAAGCGTTCAAGGTGATGTTTCTGAGGCTGAGTGTGAACAGCCAAGCAATGAGAAAGTGACTAGAAAGAACCTGTCTAGAACGAGGAGAAAGCCAGTGCGATTGTAGGATTACGACACTGAAGATACAGCAGACAGACTGGTAACATGTGTAGACTCTTGTTATAGAGCTGTTTGTGACATACCACAAAATTACCAGGATGCCATAGGATCAACTAAGTCACGGCAGTGGATAAGTGCAATGAATGATGAAATGGAGTCACTAAAAGAGAATGAGGCCTTCAAAATTACCCAGTTACCACCAGGCAAAAAGGCAGTGGGGGGTAGGTGGGTCTATACTCTCAAGGGTGATGCAGATGGGTCAGACAAATACAAGGCCAGATTTGTTGCCAAAGGCTACAGCCAAAAACAAGGTATTGATTACGAAGAAACGTTTTCACCTACGGCTGATATGACAACTGTCAGAGTTGTCATGCAGAAGGCAGTGCAGGAAGATTTAGTCTTACACCAAATGGATGTGAAAACTGCATACCTGCATGCACCAATTGATTATGAGATATATCTAGAACAACCTGAGGGTTATGAGCAAGTCTCAAAGACAGGAGAAAAACTAGTATGCAAATTACAGAAGTCCCTATACGGTCTAAAGCAGTCAGGCAGGAACTGGAATGCTCTGTTACATGCATATCTCACTGAAAACGGTTTTGAACAAAATCCTGCTGATAACTGTCAATACACAAGGGAAAAACAAAACGAGAAAGTGATTCTGATCGTATGGGTTGATGATCTGATAATTGCTGCTAACAATGAGGAGGTTGTGGAAAGTGTCAAAAGGATGCTCACTGAGAGGTTTAAAATGAAAGACCTGGGAAGATTGAACAATTTTCTGGGGATAGATTTTAACCAGTCAGAGGGTCAAGTCACAATGTCACAACAGAAGTATGTGAACAAAATCCTCTCCAGATTTCAAATGCAAGATTGTAGGGTGAGGGAGACCCCATGTGAGTCAAAACTTGAATACTCAGAAAATGCTGAAAAAATGGAAGATCCAAGAATGTACAGAGAAGCAGTGGGAAGTTTAATCTATTTGTGCACTAGACCAGATTTGAGTTTTGTGGTCAGTAAACTTTCCCAGCATTTTGCTGAACCTAGTGAAGAGCATTGGAGCACTGTGAAACACGTGTTCAGGTATCTTAAGGGTACAACTGATCGTGGTTTATGTTTCAAAAAGGATGACCAAAGTGATCTAGGCCTAATAGTCCACAGTGATGCTGACTGGGCATCAGAGGTCACAGACAGACGTAGCACCACAGGGTATTGTGTCAGCCTGAGTGAGAGAAGCTCACTCATTTCATGGAAGAGTAGAAAACAACCGACAGTTGCACTGTCTACCTGCGAGGCAGAATACATGGCCTTAGCGTCAGCTATACAGGAGTGTATGCATTTGCAACAGCTACTCAGAGGTATCGATACATATCAATATGCGCAAACTAAGGTTTATGATGACAACCAGGGAGCTATTGCCTTAGCCAGAAACCCTGTTAACCGCCAAAGAAGTAAACATATTGATATAAAATACCACTTCATTCGAGAAACTGTGAATAGTGGGAAGATCTGTTTGAAGTATTGTCCTACTGACAGCATGCTAGCTGACTTGATGACAAAACCAGCCACTAAGCTTCAACTTAAAAAATTTGCTCAATATTTGTTTGGCACATGAAGTGCAATGTATGTGCTAATATGGTTTTGTTGTTTATTTTGTATTGAAGGCCAAAGATGGAGATTATTTTTGTAATTGTTTTTCTATTACATGTATATATACCACAATAAGCTAAAGATCGAGTGGGGGTGTTAAATGTCAGAACATAATATGCGTTCTTACTTATTGTGACCTACAGAGGGCAATGTTGTATTTAGCCTAGTGTGTCCAGAACGTGACGTCACTGACTCCACCTTGACTACCTCTCCTCTACCTGTTCCGGTAGATTAACGTTATCTGTTATCAGAGCGGCAGCACCGCATCTCTCTCTGCCTGATAAATAAATATGCCTACAAGGCTAAAGATATAAAAGTGTCTATTGAGAGTCCTGTCGACATCCACCGCTACGCAACTCCGCTTAACAGCATCAATTGAATTAAATACTTCTTAACAGTTAGATCGAAACAAATCACACAACAAACAATACCTTGTTCCCGTTCCAGCTAGGTGCTTAATGGGTTACAGGTAACAACAATGTGACAGGGAGCAAATACAGAACGTTAGTTTACCAAAATAAAGGTCTCATAATATGAACAAACCAAAAAACAGCACTAAGAAAAATAAAGGCTCGCAGGAAGTAACTACTTAATAAATAGTCCTCACTAAGGGTTATTTACAACATGAATGAGAAATGGGTAATTTTCAATAGTATACAGTAGGGTGCTCCTACATCCATAGCTCTGGTCTCCAAACTAGGCTAGCAGCAAGTCCTCAAAAAAGGCTTTAGTTTTCGAGATACCCCTACCCGAGTTAGAACAAAACACAACCATGTTTTTTCATATCCCCTATGTGTCCCATTAATGAGATGGGTTGTGGAACTTTAGTTTTGTGGGAAATACGTTTTTTGGGCTAATCTTTAGACCTACCCTAATATCTGAAAAAGAGCCAAATTAAGCCTGTCCGATTAGGGGTGAGGTGACAAAAAAGCCCATAATTTGATAATGCTCACTCAGATTTTCATCAAATTTGCTGTGGTATGAAGTAGGTGTGATGGTTTGGTTAGGGACCCAGGCGCAACAGGAAAGGAGGAGGCAAGGGACGGTAAAGCCCGGAGGGGCGATTTAATAAGATAACACAAAGGGGGAGCCACAAAAGGATGCCACAAAAATATAATAGGATGGAAATAATAGGAGCCACCAAACTGCCACTAAATAATAATAAATGTCCTTGGCTCAAGGGAGCCGGAGGGATCGGGAGGTGGAGCAGGGTGAGGGCTCTGCTAGCTGGTACACTCAGCAGAGGGGGTCCGGGATACTGGAGAGACGAGGAGGAGAGGCAGGGTGAGTGATGGTAATCACGAGCAGGAAACGAGAAAAAAAGCACTACAAAATACAGGTAAGTAATATCGTAGGCTAGGCTATACTTTACCACATATGTTATGGTAAGATCTGGCGATGAGTGGAGTGTAGACCAGGTTCTTGTAGGGGTTGAAGGTGATTGCAGAACGAGGGACAGGTGTGGTGATGATGAATTGGAAACCGGTGAGTAGAGCCGCGCCCGCGTCATCGTCGGAGACGAGCGCGCCGTTCTTGTCATTGCGCACGGGCCGATGTGCTGGGCATGTCGGGATCCGACTCTTCGTCACCGGAGTGGGAGGAGACTGCCGAGTCCGCGGAGCTGGCCGGAGACGGGGAACGCCCGGTAGTGGGGGGAAACTCCGGAGAGTCAGAGCGTTTCATGCCTGGGCCGATGCGACGTGCGGAAGAGCGCGTAGGACGCCCCGAGCGCGCAGCGGGCCCAGAGGGGAGAGAGGGAGGCGGTTGTGGAGGCGAGGGCATGCGAGCCGTAACAGGACCCCCCCCCCGAGGGGAGCCACCTGGCGACCGACCGGGGGCGTCAGGATGGGCCCGGTAGAAGTCCCGGAGGAGAGACGGGTCCATAATGAGCTGCCTGGAGATCCAGCTGCACTCCTCGGGGCCGTACCCCTCCCAATCCGCCAGGTATTGGAAACCCCGACCCCGGCGGCGCACCTTCAGCAGCCGCCGAACCGTCCACTGGGGATGCCCGTCGACCATCTGGGGAGGCGGAGGAGCCGGGGCAGAAGGCATGAGGGGACTCGAGGAGACAGGCTTGACCTTGGACACATGGAACACAGGGTGTACCCGCATGGAAGCAGGGAGCTTAAGGCGAACCGCAGCTGGGTTCAGGACACGGTCGATCTCGAAGGGCCCAACGAAGCGCGGAGCCAGCTTCCTGGAGGGGACCTGGAGCGGAAGGTCAGCGGTGGAGAGGTAGACCCGTTGACCGGGCCGGTACGCCGGAGCAGGAGTGCGGCGGCGGTTGGCCTCGCGGCAGGAGCGCTCGTTGGAGCGGAGCAGGGCCCTGCGGACCTCCCTCCAGACACGGCGACAGCGGCGGAGGTGGGCCTGGACGGAGGGGACGGAGGCCTCCGACTCCTGGAGAGAGAACAGCGGGGGCTGGTACCCGAGGGATGACTCGAACGGAGACCTGCCAGTGGCAGCGCTGGTCAGGGCATTGAGGGAGTATTCGACCCAGGGCAGGTCCTTGCTCCAGGAGGTGGGGTGGAGAGCCGACACACAGCGGAGAGCGGACTCCAGGCTCTGGTTGGCCCGTTCGGCCTGGCCGTTGGTCTGCGGGTGGTAGCCAGAGGAGAGGCTGATAGTGGCGCCTATCTCCCTGCAGAAGGCCCTCCAGACCTGGGAGGTGAATTGAGGCCCACGGTCTGAGACAATGTCCCTGGGGAGGCCGTGGAGCCGGTAGACGTGCTGGACGAGGAGCTCGGCGGTCTCCGCAGAGGACGGGAGCTTGGGGAGTGCCACCAGGTGGACCGTCTTGGAGAACCGGTCCACCACGGTGAGGATGACCGTGTTGCCCCTGGAGGGGGGAAGGCCGGTGATGAAGTCCAGGGCGATGTGGGACCAGGGACGGCTGGGGACCGGGAGAGGACGCAGGAGGCCAGCCGGGGGCTGGTGGGACGCCTTGCTGCGGGAGCAGACGGGACAGGCGATAACAAACTCCCGGACGTCGGACCTCATGGAGGGCCACCAGAACCGTCGGCTCAGGAAGGAGAGGGTGCGGTGAACCCCGGGATGGCACGCAAACCGGCTGGCATTGCCCCACTGGAGCACCCGGGACCGGACCGAGTCAGGCACGAAGAGCCGGCGAGGAGGAACGTTTGCCGGACTGGGTTGGGCGCGTTGGGCCTGCCTCACCACCGCCTCAATGTTCATGGTGACCACCCCTATGACACGCGAGGCCGGCAGGATGGTCTCAGGCTCCGCGGGGGGCGCCTCGGGCGCGTGGAGGCGGGAGAGCGCGTCGGCCTTGGCGTTGCGGGAGCCGGGCCGGAAGGTGAGGGTAAAATCGAAGTTCAACTGTGACCACCGCGCCTGGATGAAGGTCAGGTTCTTGTGGTCTGACCAGACGAGGGTGGTGTGTTCCGCGCCCTCAAGCCAGTGGCGCCACTCCTCCAAGGCCCCCACCACCGCCAACAACTCCCTGTTCCCGATGTCGTAATTCACCTCAGCTGGGGTGAACCGGCGGGAGAGGAAGGCACAGGGGTGCAACTTCTGGTCCTCCACTGACCGCTGGGACAGAACAGCACCGATGCCTGTGTCCGATGCGTCCACCTCGACCACGAACTGCCTGGAGGGGTCAGGATGGAGAAGGACCGGAGCGGTGGTGAAGCGCTCCTTGAGCGCGGAGAAGGCAGCGCTGGCAGCCGGTGTCCAGATGAACGGACGCAGGGATGAGGTGAGGTGGGTGAGGGGAGCTGCTACTCGGCTGTAGTCCCGTATGAAACGGCGGTAAAAGTTAGCGAAGCCAAGGAAGCTCTGAAGTTGCCTCCGGGTAGTGGGTTGAGGCCATTCGACTACGGTCCTGATTTTGCGGGGGTCGGGTCGCGTCAGGCCTCCCTCCACAATAAGCCCCAGGAACTCCACTGATGAGGAGTGAAAGGTGCACTTCTCCGCCTTAATGTACAGGCGGTTCTCCCGGAGACGCTGGATGACCATGCGGACGTGTTGGACGTGCTCCTCAGCGCTCCTGGAGAACACCAGGATGTCGTCCAGGTAGAGGACCACAAAAACGGCCAGCATGTCCCTGAGCACGTCATTCATGAGCGCCTGAAAAACGGCAGGGGCGTTGGTGAGGCCGAAGGGCATGACGAGGTACTCGTAGTGGCCACGGGAGGTCTTGAAGGCGGTCTTCCATTCGTCCCCCTCACGGATACGCACCAGGTGATAAGCGTTCCTGAGGTCCAACTTGGTAAAGATGGTGGCACTGATGAGGGGTTCGAAGTTGGAGCTCATGAGGGGAGTGGATATCTATTCTTGACCGTGATGTTGTTGAGCAGCCTGTAGTTGATGCACGGCCTCAGATCTCCTCCCTTCTTCTTAATGAACTCAACATCCATCTTGTATTTCCTTTATAAATTAGGATGAAAACCTTGAAGACATTGATTGGTAAGTTGATAATGTTTTTTTCAGTGTGTGTTCCATGTTCCATGTTCCATGTGTGTGTGTGTGTATGTGTGTGTGTGTGTGTGTGTGTCTATGTGTGTGTGTGTATGTATGTGTGTTTGTTTGTGCGTGCGCGTGTGCATCCATGTGTGAGATGTGTGTGTTTATGTGTAAAATGTGTGGTATGATGCATTTTGATTGTACAAGTGTACTGAAATCATCAAAAGTCATTTTATTTTATTGTATCTCAAAAGGGCCCAGCGGGACAGTGTGACAGCCCGGTGCATGCATGCATGCGAGCCATTGGGACTGCATGCGAAGATGCATGCGAGCTATTGGGACTGTCCAGGACAAGACGATCCAGGTTCTGACTCCTATGATCCGGGGGGCTGTGGACAAGACATGGTGTCTGAGATGAGTTCATTTCACACGGCCCCGTCTGTCACTGGTACATTTGTCACAGCCCCGTCTGTCACCGGTTCATTTGTCACAGCCCCGTCTGTCACTGGTTCATTTGACACAGCCCCGTCTGTCACCGGCTCATTTGAAACAGCCCCGTCTGTCACTGGTTCATTTGACACAGCCCCGTCTGTCACCGGCTCATTTGTCACAGCCCCGTCTGTCACCGGTTCATTTGACATGGCCCCGTCCTCCTCCAAGTTCTCTCTGCGTCGGAGGCTCTTTCGCAAGAAGTGGGAGGGAGTCTATCAAGAGGCGGGCATTTCCACCTCCGACTCTCTGATGAAGAGGGCACCTGACAAAGCCCCATCTGACCCAGTCCCTTCTGTCACAGCTTTATCTGTCAGTCCAACACTCTCCATGACCAGGACCAGTAGAGGAGACAGCCCCGCTAGCGCCTTATCCACCCCCATGGCGTCTAGTGGTGTGCTGGTAAAGGACCAATCTGAGCTAAACGTTCCACGATCACCCGAGCCCCACTGGAGATGCAATCTGGAGCTCTCTCGGTGTCAGAGGCTCATTCGTAAGAAGTGGGAAGACGTCTGTCAAGGGACGGACACTTGCACTTCGGACTCTCTGATGAAGAGGACACCTGACACAGCCCCGTCTGTAACAGGTCCATCTGTCAGTCCAACACTCTCCATGACCAGGACCAGTAGAGGACACAGCCCCGCTAGCGCCTTATCCACCCCCATGGCGTCTAGTGGTGTGCTGGTAAAGGACCAATCTGAGCTAAACGTTCCACGATCACCCGAGCCCCACTGGAGACGAGATCTGGAGCTCTCTCGGCGTCAGAGGCTCATTTGTAAGGAGTGGGAAGAAGTCTGTGAAGGAGCGACCACTTCTACCTCGGACTCTCTTATGAAGAGGGTACCTGATAGAGCCCTGTCTGTAACAGGTCCATCTGTCAGTCCACCACTCTCCATGACTAGGACCAGTAGAGGACACAGCCCCGCTAGCCACCTATCCACGAACAAGGTGTGTAGTGGTGTGCTGGTAAAGGACCAATCTAACCCGGACGTTCCACGATCACCCGAGCCCCACTGGAGACGAGATCTGGAGCTCTCTCTGCGTCAGAGACTCTTTCGCAAGAAGTGGGAGGGAGTCTTTCAAGGGGCGGCCATTTCCACCTCGGACTCTATGGTTAAGAGGGCTCCTGACACAGCTCCATCTGACACAGCGCCATCTGTCAGTCCACCACTTTCCATGACCAGGACCAGTAGAGAACACAGCCCCACTAGCACCTTATCCACCCCCATGGCATCTAGTGGGGTGGCGCTAAAGGGACAATCTGAGCCGGACACTCCACGATCACCCGAGCCCCACTGGAGACGAGATCTGGAGCTCTCTCGGCGTCGGAGGCTCATTTGTAAGGAGTGGGAAGAAGTCTGTGAAGGAGCGACCACTTCTACTTCGGACTCTCTGAAGAAGAGGACACCTGACACAGCCCCGTCGGTCACAGGTCCATCGGACCCAGTCCCTTCTATCACAGCTCCATCTGTTAGACCACCATTCGCGATCACCACCCCCATGGTGTCTAGTGGGGTGCTGGTAAAGGGACAATCTGACGCGGACGTTTCACGATCACCCAAGCCCCACTGGAGGCCATGTCCGGATCTGACTCTCCGTCGGAGGCGCATCCGTGGGCTGTGGAGACGAGCCATCCTGATTGTCCGCATCATTGGGATGCTGCTGCCGGACAGGCTGAAGGAGGTGGCTCGCAGTGAAGAGTCCCGTCAGCACATGTCACCTGATTGTGTCCAAGACCCGCTTGTCAGAGCGAGTTGCCCCTTTGTTCAAGCGTTCAAAAGAAAGCTTGCAGTCTTTGAACGTGGGCTACCGGCTCTGAACCAGGAAAAATCCAAGGTCACATCCTGCTAACAGCCTGGCCGGAAACAAGACGTTCAAGACACAATACATAACAAATAACCCCACGATGACAGATAATTTCCCACGGCACACCTGACGATCTCTCACGGCACACTAGTGTGCCGCGGCACACTGGTTGAAAATCACTGATCTAGACCATCACCATCTACCCCATTGGCCTCAACATTTAGTTTGTTCAGTTTGGGGTTACTTGTTATGTCTTGTGCTTGTACTGATGTCATTCATGAATAAAGTCTCTGAACATTCTCTGCCTGTGTTTGGGTCCTATCTCCACTGTATCCCACGACTGTGCTCAGTGAGCTGCCTGGACTTCCTGTCACACACACATACACACAGACATACACCAGCCCACTTCCGGCTTTAGGCCTGGGCCATAACAAACACACACCAGTATTTGCCATGTCTCTCCTATGTCGTTTTTAGCTTCTCTTACTCTGAAAATGTAATTTATTGCTTTATAAATGTTCTTAGCTGGTAGACAAACATACTCCAGGAGCTTGCTCCATCAAAGCTTTATCTGTATAGCACATTTCATACCCAGAGGCAACACAATGCGCTTTACAGAGAACAAGGGAGGTGGGCATACGACCCACCTCTACATATTCCATAGGGAAGCAAAAAAACAGTAATCACCCGGTGGCCAGATAAGTGAGCTGTAAAAATTATTCCCTGACCCCTCTCAACAAGGCGATCGACTCCCCCAAATGGTTCTATGTTGCTCCATATCTGAATGTCTGTGTGTCATGTGACATTACTGTTAATGACGTACTGTATTTGTGAAACTGTATAAATGTACATAACCTTTAAAGTTGTCTCATGTTTCTTTCATGCGTTATGTTGCCCAGATATGGATAAAAGACGGTTAGCTCTCTCATACTTGGGCCTCAAACTCAGAGATAAATCTAACGCACCTCAAGTCAAATGTACAGTGTGTGTACTTGACCTAGGTTCTCAGTATGTGACTCACAATTCTCACCACTAGAGGGCGTCACAACCAGGATTGAGCTGAACACAGAGGCAAACAAAGCCGGTAGTGTGCGATATGGGAGATCAGACCTGGGTATTGTATTATTTACAAATACTACTGAAATGCCCCTAGACTAATGAAACTGCCCCTAGACTAATGAAACTGCCCCTAGACTAATGAAACTGCCCCCAGGTCTGCAGACAGAGGGGTTAGATGCAAGCGGAGGCAGTTGTCATGGAGACGGTCAGAGGGGTGAAGACCACGGGGTCCTGGTAAGGGTCGGGCTGGGGGGGGTAGAAGGGCGTGGCAGGGGGGGTAGAAGGGGGTGGCGGGGGGGGAGAAGGGGGTGGCGGGGGGGGGAGAGGAGCACGTAGGTGGCGGAGGAGGAGGAGGAGGAGTGGGAGCGCCAGATCTCCTTCCTGAGGATTGAGCTCAACACGATGGCTGCGACCTGGGGGGGAGGGAGAGAGACGGAGGGTCATGGAGGAGGAGAGGAGGGATGGGGGGAGGGAGGGAAAGAGACGGAGGGTCATGGAGGAGGAGAGGAGGGATGGGGGGGGGGAGAGAGACGGAGGGTCATGGAGGAGGAGAGGAGGGATGGGGGGGGGAGGGAGAGAGACGGAGGGTCATGGAGGAGGAGAGGAGGGATGGGTGGAGGGAGAGAGACGGAGGGTCATGGAGGAGGAGAGGAGGGGTGGGGGGGGGAGGGAGAGAGACGGAGGGACATGGAGGAGGAGAGGAGGGATGGGGGGGGGGGAGAGAGACGGAGGGTCATGGAGGAGGAGAGGAGGGATGGGGGGAGGAGGGAGAGAGACGGAGGGTCATGGAGGAGGAGAGGAGGGATGGGAGGAGGGAGAGAGACGGAGGGTCATGGAGGAGGAGAGGAGGGATGGGAGGAGGGAGAGAGACGGAGGGTCATGGAGGAGGAGAGGAGGGATGGGGGGGAGGGAGAGAGACGGAGGGTCATGGAGGAGGAGAGGAGGGATGGGGGGGGGAGAGAGACGGAGGGTCATGGAGGAGGAGAGGAGGGATGGGGGGGAGGGAGAGAGACGGAGGGTCATGGAGGAGGAGAGGAGGGATGGGAGGAGGAGAGAGACGGAGGGTCATGGAGGAGGAGAGGAGGGATGGGAGGAGGGAGAGAGACGGAGGGTCATGGAGGAGGAGAGGAGGGATGGGGGGAGGGAGAGAGACGGAGGGTCATGGAGGAGGAGAGGAGGGATGGGGGGGGGAGAGAGACGGAGGGTCATGGAGGAGGAGAGGAGGGATGGGGGGAGGAGGGAGAGAGACGGAGGGTCATGGAGGAGGAGAGGAGGGGTGGGGGGGGGAGGGAGAGAGACGGAGGGTCATGGAGGAGGAGAGGAGGGGTGGGGGGAGGAGGAAGAGGAGGAGGTGACAGACAGAGAGAGCAAGGGGGAGGAGGAGGAAGAGGAGGTGACAGACAGGGAAAGATTGATTGATGGAGAGAGGACAAACGGATAGGAGATAGAGGTGATGGACAGAGAGAGCGAGAGGAGAGAGATGGAGGGATGGAGAACAGAATGGAGGAGGAGGAGACGGACAGAAAGAGCAAGGAGAGAGAGAGATGGAGAGAGAGAGAGATGGAGAGAGAGAGAGATGGAGGGGGAAAGAGGCAAGGAGGGAGACAGAAAGGGAGCGAGGGAAGAAAGTCATCAGATGAGGAGGTGAGATGTAAGCGACACACAGGTAGGTAGGGGTCATCACACACAGGTAGGTAGGGGTCACAGGTCATCACACACAGGTAGGTAGGGGTCATCACACACAGGTAGGTAGGGGTCACAGGTCATCACACACAGGTAGGTAGGGGTCAGCACACACAGGTAGGTAGGGGTCACAGGTCATCACACACAGGTAGGTAGGGGTCAGCACACACAGGTAGGTAGGGGTCACAGGTCATCACACACAGGTAGGTAGGGGTCAGCACACAGCAGAGGAGAGGAGAAGGGGAAACAAAGAGATGTTAACAATCTTGAGGTTTGGAGTTGATGTCTCTCGTCCGGGCGTCTGTAGCTCAGGAGGTAGAGCGGGTCACCCGGTGATCGTAGGGTCGGCGGTTCGAATCCCGGCTCCTCCTGACCACATGTCGAAGTGCCCTTTTGAACCCCAAATTGCTCCCAGTGAGCAGGCTGGCACCTTGCATCTTGCAGCTGCCGCCATTGATGTGTGTGTGAGTGGGTGAATGAGAGGCCTTCGCTGTAAAGCGCTTTGGGTAAACGTGCCGTCCATTTAGCATTTCCATCTGCTCTGCTCCTCACTGGTTCTTTACACCATTTACCATTATTTAACCACCTGGTGCCTTACAAACTGACTTTCCCTCTCTCTCCCTCCCTCTCTCTCTCTCTCTCCCTCCCTCTATCTCTCTCTCTCTCCCTCTATCTCTCCCTCCCTCCCTCTATCTCTCTCTCTCTCCCTCTATCTCTCTCTCTCCCTCCCTCTATCTCTCTCTCTCCCTCTATCTCTCTCTCTCTCCCTCTATCTCTCTCTCCCTTTCTCTCCCTCCCTCTATCTATCTCTCTCTCTCCCCCTCTCTCCCTCCCTCCATCTATCTCTCTCTCTCCCTCTCTCTCCCTCCCTCCATCTCTCTCTCCCTCTCTCTATCTCTCTCTCTCCCTCTCTCCTCCATCTGCACCATAGTGAACAGGTCAGTAGTTCATAGTGAACAGGTCAGTAGTTCATAGTGAACAGGTCAGTAGTTCATAGTGAACAGGTCAGTAGTTCTCAGAGCTGTGTGTTGTACCGTGGCTCTAACAGACAGTGTGGAGTGGTTTATAATGTGCAGTACGGTGCTGGGTGTTTATAGTGTGCAGTACGGTGCTGGGTGTTTATAGTGTGCAGTACGGTGCTGGGTGTTCGGTTGCCACCAGGGGGCAGTAAAGTACAGCAGTGTCACCGGTGGAATGGGTCCTCTGTGATTGACCCAAGGAAGCTAGGAGCCGTGGGCAGGCTCAAGGAAGCTAGGAGCCGTGGGCGGGCTCAAGGAAGCTAGGAGCAGTGGGCGGGCTCAAGGAAGCTAGGAGCAGTGGGCGGGCTCAAGGAAGCTAGGAGCAGTGGGCACGCTCAAGAGGCTAGGAGCAGTGGGCAGGCTCAAGGAAGCTAGGAGCAGTGGGCAGGCTAAAGGAAGCTAGGAGCAGTGGGCAGGGTCAAGGAAGCTAGGAGCAGTGGGCAGGCTAAAGGAAGCTAGGAGCAGTGGGCAGGCTCAAGGAAGCTAGGAGAAGTGGGCACGCTCAAGGAAGCTAGGAGAAGTGGGCACGCTCAAGGACACTCCGACATGCTGCTGGGAGCTGCCATCGAACCGGGAACCTTCCACTCAGCAGACGGCTACTCTACCTCCTGAGCTACTGTGTGTTTGTGTGTGCGCGTGTGTGCGTGTGTGTGTTCTATTGTGCTACTACACTAGTATAGTGCGTAGTGTATAGTATGGAAGTGCGTAGTGTATAGTATGGAAGTGGGCCCACCAGCAGGGCAGCCGTGCCCAGGAACAGACCCATCACCAGGGGGGCTTTCTCCTGGAACAGGTTCATGATGACCGTGGGACAGGCCTAGAGGAGAGGAGAGG